>NW_024539345.1:0-125084 GCF_016758775.1 Suillus clintonianus
TTCTAGCAAAACAAACCATGTCTTCATCCTTCCAACTTGCTGAATACTTCGACCTCGTTAATGAGATTGACGCTGCCTCCCTCGTAGAATCCGCCCTGTTATCCCCGCAACATGCTCTTGAAATAGAACGCATCCTCACTGAAAGAGAGGATGACACCACCTTTACCACCGTCAATATCATCCACACCACCAGTCTCCTAGAAACCATCACTGAAAATATAGGCAATGCCGACGCTCAGCGCAGCATCCTCTATTGTCAAAGAAAAATACGAACCTTTGCTCTCCATCTCCTTCCTTTGTATTTCAAGGAGGATGTAACGCAAGCCATACAAACCATCACAGAACGAGTCACAACCGAGGTCGCCATTCCACCCCCACCTCCTCCTACTGCTATCCCCGTCACTCCTGAACCGACAATCACACTACCCGTCCTTCCACCGCAGAACACGCTCAGGCGTTTGGAACGTCGTAAAAGCCCCGCAAAGAAAACACCCTACAAACCCAAATCACGCTCCCCTCCAAAGAACAAAGACCGCTGCTCGCAGCCAGATATCGTAACCCCTCCAAAGCCATCCAGATCGCTACCACCCCCTCTTTCCTTCGATGACAACATCATTTGCCGCCACTGCAAAGAAATGGGACATCGTCACAAGAATTGCCCAGAATATTACTGCAGAGCGTGCCTCGTGTTCAAGCCTGGACACCTATCAGTCTTCTGCCGCCAACTCAACGGCGAAAGAGTCCTCCCCATGGAGCATAACGAAGAAGGCTTCTACAACGCACTTGCTAAATGGGAAGCGGACCAAGACGAACTTATCGAACGAATTGAGCGAGAAGCAGAGGAGCTCGCCAACAAACGCACGGGGGACGATCTGTTGGAGTTTCATAACGCTGACGCGGATCTCGTCTACTACGACGATGCGAGGTTCGAAAGTTGTTGAAGTCGGTGACTTCAGACGATAAACAGGGGGTAATGTTACAGCGGCCCCATCATTTTCTCATCATCATGCTGCTCCGATCTATTCCTGTTATCTCTGACTGCTTATCAACATGCACCGCATGAACATTCTAGATACTTCCGTCTATTCTTGTTATCTTTGACTGCTTATCAACATGCACTGCATGAACATTCCAGATAGTTCCATGATGTTCTTTTTGACTCCTTTCACTTCCATAGTCGGCCTGGTCCGTGCCTCCTTTGCCCATTATAAATACTGCAGTAGTCACACTTGTATTCTCTAACTTGAATCTACTTGGTTCTCTCCGATACTTGATCATCTTCTAAGGAAGATACTCGATTCCGATCTAGCTCTTATAGAGACTAGCCTATACTCGAACTTCACTTAGAGGGAGAGCCCCTCAAGTGTCTGAACCGAACATCGTAACACGAAGAACTCCTTTATTGGATTAGTTACGCAAGAACTATCCAAGTCGTAACAAGCCCTGACTGAAGTTCAGTCAACAAATAGCCTAGTAGTAACACAATCATACTCCTCGCACGATGTCCAACAATCCATCCATCTCGCAAGCTCTAGGTTCACACTTGCAACCAACTGCCTCGTCAGCATCCAACTCAAAGAAAATCCTACAAGGCTCGAACCGTCTCTACGATATCCCGTCGTTAGAGAATGATGGTTCAAATTTTCAGAACTGGAAATTTCGAGCTAGAAAAGTACTTATCATACGAAAACTTTGGGGTATTGTTGAAGGCTCAGAAGTCAAACCATCTGATTCTGACCCTGATGCGGTCCAAGATTGGCTAGAGAAGAACGACGAAGCACATGCGCAGATCACGCTCACGCTGAAGGACGAACCTCTGAACGGAGTCCTACACACGATGTTAGTGTCAGATGCCTGGACGAAATTGTGCGAGTGATATGAAGGGAAAGGAAAGCAGAGTATAGCCTACCTTATAGGCGAATTATTCCGCGGAACACTCTCGGACGAATCTCCTATGGAACCACAGCTCAATGCAATGCGTCAGATAGCTCAAGTCCTGAACTCACTCGGACAAGCCCTAGATGACTCCCTAGTGGCCATAGCTATGGTCATATCCCTTCCATCTTCATACTCGACTCTCCGAACAATACTTATGTCGACGAGCGACAAGATCACAATTGAAGGCACCATTAGCCAAATTCTAGTCGAAGAAAAGTCGCGGCGAGGTCCTGAATCACAAACGGCCCTCGTAGCCAAGACTTCGGACAAGTCAAAGGAGAGCTCGAGGACGGACAAGAAGAAGAAACCTGGCAACTGCAACTATTGCAAGAAGCCAGGTCATTGGGAGAGAGATTGTCGAAAGAAGAAAGCCAATAAGGCTAAGAGCAGTGACAAGGAGAAGGACGATGAAAAAGACAAGTCCAAAGCCGAGCTGTCAGTGAAAGTAGCGCATGTAGTCGAAGACGACACACCATTGCTACAGCTATTTGTCGCACATGGACCAAAACACGAGTCACATCCAGCCGAGTGGATTGTGGACTCTGGTGCATCAGCGAGTATGTCGTGTCGACGAGACTGGTTCAAGACATTTCGTGTCCTAGCCCCCATGCAGCATGTCATAATTGGAGATGGCCGGTCAATCGAAGCTACAGGTATCGGAAGCATAGAGTTAGAAGTTGAAGTCGGAGACGCACGAACACAACGAACCGTTTTGCAAGACACATACTACGTCCCCGATCTAGATGGCAATCTGTTGTCAATCCCACGCTTGGCAAGCAAAGGATATGAAGCAATTTTCGGACAACATACCTGCACGATAACTCGCAATGGCTCGATAGCGGCACTAGCAAAGCGGCAACAGTCCTTATACATATTGAAGGGACGCACTTGCGCTAGTGAAAGTGCTTACATCGTCGAAGGCCCCAGCTCGCTACTGAATGCAGAAGAACCAATAACGGCTCTCACGGCATGCACATACTCGTCAAAGGCAATGTTCGAGACATGGCATAGACGTCTTGCCCATATCGCACCCGAATCTGTGAAGAAGCTGTTTGAACAAGACATGGTCAAAGGAATGGAAGTCTCGGGATCAATCACTCACGAAAAGCAAGTTTGCAAGCCCTGCCTCGAAGGCAAGCAGGCACGCAAACCCATCCCAGACGAATCCGCCATTAAAAATCCCCGGGTGTTACACAGGACATATTCTGATGTCTGTGGACCCATGGAGACCGCTTCACGAATGGGACATCGATATTTCATCACATTTATTGATGCCTGCTCGCATCACGTCACGGTCAAGCTTCTCAAGACAAAGGACGAAGCATATGGACTCACGAAAGTGTATTTTGAGCGAGCAGAGGCTGAAACGGGCGAATGTGCAAACTATTTTCGAAGCGATGGAGGCGGGGAATATGGCTCTGGTGACTTCCAAAAGTACCTTGAGTCAAAGGGCATTCACCATGAAAAAACGAATGCTTACACTCCTCAAGAGAACGGAGTTGCCGAACACATGAACCGAACCCTCGTCGAATCAGCGCAAGCCATGTTAAACGATGCCGGACTGCCGAAGAAGTACTGGGGCGATGCCATACTCTACACGGCCCACATACTCAACAGAGTGCCAACTCGTGCCCTGAAGGAGAATATAACACCGCACGAGGCCTTTACTGGCAACAAACCGTCAGTAGCGCACTTGAGAATTTTTGGCTGCAAGGCACACGTGCACGTACCTGACGAGCGCCGTCAAAAGCTCGATGCAAAATCCTTCGAGTGCATCCATTTGGGATATGCTGAACACCGTAAAGCCTACGTCTGTTTGCAGAGGTCCAGTGGGCGAGTAATAGAGTCGAGGGACGTCGTGTTTGTCGAAGGGGAAGATGAAGGGTCGAGCCGAGTGAAGATAAGTGTTGAAAACACTGAAATTCATCAAGTCAATAAGCAACAAGACCAAACGAAATCACACGACTCACTGGCAAACCCAGGTCCAAGCGAAAACGGACAAGTGCACATCGAAGAGGTCACAAGCAAAGACGAGAACGAAGACTCGGATCCTGAGCAAACAGAACAGGAAGTCCCTGTATCTATAAGTCAACACGAAGTCAGCTCTCGAACCTCGCAACACACCTCCACAAGGCGTCGTGCACAGCCAGAAGGTCCTCCGGCACCATACCCACATCCAGTTCCCCCACGCGAAGTTAGACGCTCAACCCGCATACGAAAGACACCAGTTCCTGACGATGATCCCCGTTATTTCATCAACGCGTATGAAAGACCAACACTGAAGACTCACCAGGAAGCTACTGTGGAGGAAGAGGAAGTTCCTGGTACGAGGCGAGAAGAGAGTGCTGAAATCATCGAAGATGAGAGGGAGGAAGAACATGCAGGAGAGGAACGAGCTTACCATGCGGAAACGGCCGAAGAACCTAGGACGTTTGAAGAAGCGGCGAATCAGCCAGACGCGGACCTATGGCAAGCTGCCATGATAGATGAACTGAGGGTTTTTGAGAAGATCGGCCTATATGAGGCAGTTGAGAGACCGAAGGGACGGAAAGTCATTGATTCAAAATGGGTATACAAAATCAAACGCGGACCTACTGGGGAGATAGAGAAATATAAGGCGCGCTTGGTTGCTAAAGGTTTCACCCAGGTCGAAGGCGTCGACTACACGGAAACATTTGCTCCCGTAACGAAGTTTTCAACCATTCGGATCCTTCTAGTGCTAGCGGCACAACTCGATCTGGAAATACACCAGATGGATGTCAAGTCAGCCTTCCTCAACAGCAAATTAGAAGAGGAAATATACCTTGAAATGCCTCCCGGATTTCGCGATTCATCTGATCTAGTCTGGAAACTCAAACGAGCGCTATACGGACTGAAGCAAGCTCATAAAGCCTGGTACAAGCGCTTGCGAACCGTCTTTGAAGGACTCGGGTATACACGCTGCGAATCAGATCATAGTGTGTTCTTCAAAATTGAGAACGGAACTCACATAATAGCAGCCGTCTATGTCGACGACAAAATGATATTCTCGAAGGACCTAAACCTCATCAATCAGCTCAAGGAAAAGTTAAAGGGAGAGTACGAGTTGACGGACCTTGGAGAAGCTCGCTGGATCCTAGGGATGGAGATCATACGCGACAGGGAGAAGAGAACAATCGAGTTGTCGCAACAGCGATATGTCGAAAGCATACTCGAACGCTTCAACATGCAGGACGCACGACCAGTCGCAACACCAATGGATCCTAATACCAAATTAGTCAAACGGGAGACTGCAGAGACCGATCCCAGACCTTACCAAAGTGCGCTGGGAGCAATCATGTATGCGATGCTCGCAACGCGCCCAGACCTTGCATTTGCAGTGGGCGCATTAAGCAAGCACTCTGCGACACCGGGAGAGGAGCATTGGAGCGCGTTAAGACGCGTATACTGTTACCTGCGAAAAACGTCGAAGAAGCGACTAGTCTTCAAGGGAAACAACGACTCGGAGACAAGTCCGCGAGGATACGTCGATGCTGACTGGGCATCGGATGTGAACGATCGACGCTCGGTAACCGGATATGTGTTCGTAATGGCCGGGGGTGCAGTGAGCTGGCAGTCGAAGAAGCAGGATTCCGTGGCGCTGTCAAGTACTGAAGCAGAATACATGGCAGCGGCGTCAGCTACAAAGGAAGCAATCTGGGTAAATACCTTGCTGGACGAACTCAAGTTCCCTCAACCCCAGAGAACGCTACTCCTCATCGACAACCAATCCGCCATTTCCCTCGCGAAGAACACCGTCTTCCACAGCCAGACCAAACACATCGCAATCCGCTACCACTTCATCCGCGAGATAGTCGAAAAGGGCGAGATCGAGTTGAAGTACGTGCCGACGAACTGGCAAGTCGCAGATGTCTTGACGAAGGCGTTGAGTCGAGAGAAGCACGAACGATTCATTGGAGGAATGGGCGTGTTGAGTTGCTGATAACTCGCCGAGTGGGCGTGTTGTTTGTTTATCGATTATCATACGGCGAGTACAGCTTACATAATCACGCAAGTACATACAGACAGAACGGTTACTAATACCTCAGTCTACTACACCACGAGTGTAAGACTGAGGTGAGACATTCATTACTATAGTTCACTCATTTACTGACTCTACTAGTATACATTCTTTTGTCTCTAGGTTAGTTTATAGTCTACTACACCACAAGTGTAAGACTGAGTATACATTCTTTTGTCTCTAGCTCGTCCGTTCGGCTCCGCACGTCCTACTATGAACAAAAGTTTTTGCGCTATTTCTGAAACATCCGCCAAAGGAGTTTATCTGTTAGATGAGATGTACCAGCACATCTTGGCAGATGTCATGCCAAAGTACATGCACGAGGAATCGATCCCCATCTTTCAGTCCGTCATGGGTCAGATTCTTGCATCGTTGGAACCACTTCCCCTCAATGCATTGAACGAGATGCGGGAGCATTTCCCATGTGATGATGACCGGTACGACGTGAACTTGCTCATGGGGAAGCTCGGTTCGCTTGTCTCTGGCACCTCGGATTCTTATACTCCCATACGTCCCCTTCACGCGTCATTCTACGACTTCCTCACAGACAAATCGTGGAGCCAAGACTTCTTCGTTGATACGTCATCAATACAGAGCGACCTTGCCTTTGCCTCCCTTCGGGTCATGGACTCGGAGCGCGGGCTTCGGTTCAACATCTGCTCCTTGGAGAA
Source organism: Suillus clintonianus (assembly GCF_016758775.1). Taxonomy (NCBI): domain Eukaryota; kingdom Fungi; phylum Basidiomycota; class Agaricomycetes; order Boletales; family Suillaceae; genus Suillus; species Suillus clintonianus. The sequence goes on from NW_024539345.1 coordinate 6,649, forward strand.
TTCGTACCTGCCTAATTCCGCTGTCCCTGACTTGGAGAAACAAGTCAAAGAGTCCATTTCGGCCGAGCTATCATACTCGTGTTGATTCTGGGGGACTCACGTAGCAGCGACATCCTTCGAAGCAACACTCACTAAGGAAATCGAACTGGTGGTTGGAAGCACTGGCCCTGATGAAAAGCCTCGGCGGCTCGGTAGACTCACTCTTGTCTATCGTAGGTTGGGTTGTGGTGTGTGTCTCAAGTTTATTCTTCGTGTAATAGATTCTTACGAGTAGTGGGGTGATCATAGGGTGATGTCGAGTACACGCATATCGGTGACGCTGCCAGGGACACGCTGCGCTTCGTTCAAACCTTTGCGCCCACCATTCTACGCAGCACTCCCCATTTATACCTTTCCGCCCTGCCTTTCGCTCCAACTCAGTCGAGAATATTTCGTCAGTTCGCCGCAAAGTTTCCTTGCACCCCGCGCATTGTTGCTGGCCATGTCGCAAATTGGCCTCAGATGGAAAAGATACTCCACACGAATGACTCAGTTTACTCGGTTGCAATTTCGCCAGACGGAAAACGCATCGCGTGTGGTTTATACGACAAAACGATCCAGGTGTGGGATACGGAGACTGGCGAGGCATCATGTGCCCCTCTCCAAGGCCACACTAAGCTTGTTGCATCTGTGGTATTCTCACCGGATGGCCATCGCATCGTGTCAGGTTCATGGGACACGACCGTCCGGGTGTGGGATGCGGCAACTGGCAAGGCATTGGGTGCTCCCCTCCGAGGGAACACCCATCGGGTCATGTCTGTTGCCATCTCGCCAAATGGAAATCACATCGTATCTGGTTCTCTGGACAGCACAATCTGGGTGTGGGATATGGGAACCGGCGAGGCATTAGGACCCCCTCTTGAAGGGCACACTGGCCCCGTTGAATCTGTCGCAATCTCACCGAACGGAAATCATATTGTGTCCGGCTCATCTGACATGACCATCCGGATGTGGGATATGAAAACTGGCAAGACATTGGGGGTTCCTCTCCGAGGGCACGCTGACAGGGTTCGGTCTGTTGCAATCTCGCCGGATGGGAAACACATCGTGTCCAGTTCGGACGACCAAACCATCTGGGTGTGGGATATGGAGACTGGCGAGGCATTTGGTGCCCCTCTCCAAGGTCACACTGACTCTGTTAAATCTGTCACAATCTTGTCAGATGGACACTGCATCGTGTCCGGTTCACAAGACCAGACGATCCGAGTGTGGGATATGAAGACTGGCGAAGCATTAGGAACCCCTCTCCAAGGCCACTCTAGCTCTGTTCAGTCTGTTGCCATTTCGCCGGATGGAAGCCGCATAGTGTCTGGTTCAATAACAAGACGATTTGGGTGTGGGATGCCGACATGATTACGGGCGAGGCATTGGTTGCCACCCTCCAAAGCCATACTGGCTCCGTCTACTCTGTCGCAATCTCGCCAGATGGGAAGCGCATAGTGTCTGGTTCAAGGGACAAGACAGTCCGGGTGTGGGATATGGGGACTGGGAAGGCCTCGACCGCCCCTCTCGAAGGCCACACTGATATTGTTCGGTCCGTCGCAATCTCGTGAGATGGACATCGTATCATATCTGGTTCAATTGACAAGACCGTCCGGATGTGGGATATGGGGACTGGCGAGGCATTGAGTGCGCCTCTCCTAGGACACACTGGAGGCATTAACTATGTCGCAATTTCGCTGGATGGACGCCGGATTGTGTCTGGTTCACATGACAAGACAGTTTGGGTGTGGGATGTGGAGGCTGGTGAGGTATCGGGTCACCCCCTCAAAGGACACTCTGGCTTGGTTCTGTCCGTTGCAATTTCATCGGACGGAAATTCCATAGTGTCTGGTTCAGTTGACATTCAGGTGTGGGATATGGGGACTGGCAAGGCATCGAGCACCCGTCTCCGAGGCCACACTAGCTATGTCGTCTCTGTCGCAATCTCGCCGGATGGCCGTCGCATTGTGTCTGGCTCATGGGACAAGACCATCCGGGTGTGGGATATGGGGACTGGCAAGCCATTGGGCACTGCTCTCCAAGGTCATACTGCCTCCGTTCACTCTGTTGCAATCTCATCGGATGGCAATCACATCATGTCCGGTTCAGCTGACAGGACGATCCAATTGTGGGATATCGCAACTGGCGAGGCAGTGGGTGCCCCTTTCCAAGGGCACACTGGATCTGTTCAGTCGGTTGCAATCTCGCCTGATGGTAAATACATAGTGTCTGGGTCATCCGACAACACCATCCGGGTATGGGATATAGAATTTCTCCACCGGTACTACCCTTCCACGACTGCAATATGTTTTTCACCTAACCCAAGCCACGCTCTTCGTTCTGCCCCCTCCTTTCTCAAAGAAACACCAGCACCATACGGTCCGAACGAGGAGGGATGGGTTGTCGGTCCCGAAGGACGGCTTCTTCTCTGGATCCCGCTCAATTTCTACCCGGCCACATATGCCCCGGGCAACACGCTGGTGATAGCCAACAACGCCTTGCAGCTGGACTTGAGTTTTCTTGCACACGGCATGTCTTGGCACGAGTGTCGGACACAGGACGCAGCGTCATCTTCGTGATAAACATCTTTCTGTCACACCATGGGGCCCAAATCGCTCGCCAACTTTCTTCACTCCTTGAACGCACTCCCAGCAGCCATGGATGTCACCCACACAACGCTAGACGAAGACTACTCGCGAGCAGCTCAGGGCAAATGCGGCCGTCTGCTGGTCAGCAAGCACTTAGTCTCTGATCAGTCTTCGCTTGTTCACCGACGCGATATAAATGCGAGTGATGGAGATTCTAGCGTGGGCTTGTTCTTATCATCGTCCAGAGTCCTCGTGTCGTGTAGATCTTGAGTATCAGATTTCGAAACCCGCTGCTGCTCTCCGAGGCGTGCGGCCTTCAACTATTTCATTCCCGAACAACAAGAACCGTGAGGAGGGATGCGTTTATAATGGCTGTACACGTTCGCCGCGCTATGATTGTAATCGCGGTGGACATCGTGGTAGCTGCGTGGCTTTGCAAAAATGAAATCTCTTGCGAAACAACTATTAGCGCTGCTTCGTAAATTCCGTGCCTGTCAGGCTGTGATGCACATCGTCGTCGCGAGCTCACTAGTACCAGAAAAATAGTCGGTAAGCGCTGGTCAACTGTTGTCATTTTTTTTTGATCGTGAACTGTGTCAGAACCCCCCAAAAAATCATACACAGTACAACTTATCGTAACGAGCACATATGTCTTCCGATTCCATTTCGACGCCGATCGCTGAGGATGTTCAACCAATTCCAACGCAGGAATCCAAGGGCTATGTTCGGGATTTCGTATTCTTGTCCGGTAAAAGTCACGTCCGAGTCGTGAGCGTTTCGCAGCATGGGATCCATGACTTGGAGTGCAACTGCAACATGGAACAGGTTGTCAGGAACCCATGGTCAGGCAAGGGTTTAGGAATAAATGCGCTAGCGCTTTCACCGGATGAGAAGATAATTGCATGTGGTAGGAGGGATGGGAACGTTCAGCGATGGAAGAGCAACGGGGAGACGACCAAAGACGTTTGGAAGGGTCATAGCGAGGAGGTGCGGGCATTGTCTTGGTCTCCCAGCGGGGACAAGATTGCAAGCGGATCTGAGGATGGCTGGCGCGGGGCCCAAGCTTAAGGATCGATTCCGAGTCAGATTCAGTACTATAACAATTATTCCTGCACGCCAACGCATTAATACGAAAGTCAATGTCATCACTAGGTACCGTATACGTCAATCTCAATCTCAATCCCATGACACGAGTTTTTGACTGACCTCTGGTTCCACTAAAAGGATATTCGAACTGGCGTTCTGAATTGTCACAAGAGTAGCCTCGGAGAGTTGCGGAGAGGATTGAACTGTACCTAATGTGGCTGTGCTATGCCTCATATCTCACTTCCCCCACAAAAATATGCAAGGCCCTTGCTCATGAAAATGATGTCCATCACCCGATACGCACGGATTCCCTCGATTTTGGACAGAGGCTTTGGACGAGCTATATCAAGGAGTTATGCGACAGTAACCGAGTTACCGCGACCCCCTCCTCCTACCGAAGAACCTCATGTCGAGACATTCTCTGCACCTTCGAAACCAAGGCTATATTATGCTAGACCTCCTCTCAAGTCTGACCTTCCTCGTGTTCAGGTTCGTGGACTGCACTGATTCTATCTACGCGCGCGCATTCCACTTATTCAATAATACAGAAACGTTGGCCGTTCATTCTCGCATTTGCCACCGTCGGAGTGTCCGCTTGGGCTGCATTTCTGCTCTTCGCGACGAACCAAGAGAAGTTATCGAGCTCCGTTGTAAAGCGAATAATGCAGACGGTTAAGGAGAATGAAGAACTGAAGGAGATGCTGGGAGATGCGATCCGGTTTGAACCTGCCTGGTACTTGAATGGCGACCCTTGGATAAATGGCTCGGTGAGTAGTACGACTAGTTTCGCAGCATTCACTTCATCTCAATCTTTGCCTAGATCAACCTCCCACAAGGCAATGTGGACCTAAGTTTCCGTCTAAAGGGCCACCTGGGCTCCGGCACTCTTTATTTCACTAGTATTCGGAAGGCCAAAGGACAGCCGTTCACTCCACGTGAGTTTTTCTTTGATTGTGCTTTAATTTTCTGATGCTTATTGCGACTCTAAATAGTGAGGTTCCGCGTCATCGGGGATGATAAGAGGGTCGTGAATTTATCGCCCCAGACTTCAAATTCGTCGGCAGTGAGCGCTGAGCGCTCGTAACGCTTGTCGTTCCTCGACGTGGGTTATTTGAACAAAAAACTTGGCTGCGTTGCTTGCAGCGTACGTCAGTGGGATATAATCACTGTCCTTCATTGCGGAATATATAAGTAATAGCCTTGTTGGGGGTCCCGTAAGACGCCCTTAATACAACCTCAATAACACCAATGTCAATCAAAAGTGCTGGCGGCTCATTTATCTCGAGTTCTACCTGAGCTCGAGGTGTCAAACGTTCGTAAGGTCAGTCGAGGATTATGGTTGTTCCATTTGTGCTGTCGGTCCAATGGATCATCCAGTGTTCATAGTGGTTACGATAATAGGCTTACACTGTGAGTTCAATACCTTTGTGCTCCGTTCCTTGGAAACTCGTCAGTCTCTTGAACGTCTTGAACACGCTTTCGCCCCCTCGCCTCAAACTTGCTATCATCATAGTCGATGTCAGTCGTGAAAGTGCGTGCTAGCAGTACTTTGTTTCTACAATACATGATGTAACGGAATGATCATAATGACGTTAAACTAACATGACTACAGTCTCTCTGGTGTAGCCGCCGCGTCAGTAATACACTGTATGGAAGTTATTATGTTACATAGCAAAATTCCACAGTTCAGCGCATACCAGCTTGAATGGCATCCTTGGAGGCTCGCTCCATAAGCTCAAGTAAAAGCTTGCGCTTGGACATTATACAAGTGAGCATACTCTCCCCGGCGGTCCAGCAGTTCCTGGTGCGTGCCCGTCTCAACCACAGTCCCTTCCTTCATACACCTTGGTTCGTCGTTAACATCAAAGCAATGATCAAAAAAGGGATACATACAAAATGAGGTCGGCAAACTTGGTGAGATGCCCGAAACGGTGCGTGACGAATATCATAGTTCTTCCTTGGCGAGCCTCCCTGAGCTGCTTGAACAGCTCGTACTCGCCTTCTGGGTCAAGAGCAGAGCTTGGTTCGTCGACTGTGACAAACTTGATGTCCTCGGACAGCATACGCATAAAGGTTCGGGAGCTGAACGAGTTAGTGAAACGTCAAAGAGGCGGTTGGGTAGACTCACGCAACAAGTCTTTGCTTCTCTCCGCCTAAGCGTCGTCAACACACGCACCAGCATGGACAATGAGACGTACCAGACACGGTTGTTGATTTCTCCATTGTCTCGTACTCCTTTTCTAGAGCCTCGTTCCCCCTCCCCGTGTAGCTGAGATATGAAGTCTTGACAGGTTCAAGGACAGTGTCATATTTATCGGTGAAGTTCTCAATGATGGCCTGAGCACCAGCTAACTTCGCCGCTCGAGTAATTTTGTCAAGATCTGTTGCAGACGATGGTGACCCGATCCCGATGTTCTCGCTCAAAGAGAGGGGGAAGATGGTGTGCTCCTGCGCTAGACTAGCTGTCGCAGACCGCAAGTCTGCAATTCGATAATCTCCGATGGGATTTCCATCAACTACGATAGTGCCAGATGTGACGTCATAGCAGCGAGTCAGGAGTTTGAGTATGGTCGATTTTCCTGAGCCGTTTGCGCCGACGATAACCACCAATTGACCTGCATTTATTGAGAAAGAGACATTCTTCAATGCGTCTCTTTCAGACTTGGCGCCTGGATAATTGAACGATACGTTCCTGCCGGTTATAAGATGAAGATGAGCATCCACATAGAACTTGATATTCATACCGAACTTCTAATGACACGCCTGAAGCACCAGCTGCCGCTGAATACGGCATACAGCCGTCTTTCATCTTGTTCTGAAGATCGAGAAGTCTATAAAAATTCTTCAAGCTGGCCAATTCGCCCGGCCAAAGGCTAATGGTGAACGTGGCAAAATTAAACGTCCATCGAAGACGTGCGGCGGTTTGTTCTAGCATAGCCAGCTGAATGACAGATACCTGACTTGGATTCATGAGTGCCAACAACCCGATATAGAGCTAACAATACATCAGGAACGCGTGCGCATAAGAATGAAGTTACTCACGACAGGCCCGTCATTGCAGAGGTGCAAAAACATATCAGGGAGAGCAGTTGTTGCTCGTCTCCACAGATTCTCAGCCTCCCCGGTAGGTATGTGACCAAGTGCATCGTGCACCTTCTGGTATTCTGTACCAGGGTGATGTAAGTGATCGTTCGCGAACCTCAAAGTTACACCACGCTTTAACCTTTTAACAGATAGCCCAATAAATTGCCTCCCATCACTTCGGCTTTGTATGAGTTGTCCGTAAGCAAGGTCAAGGCCTGTTTCCGCAGATAGTCGCCGTTGACTGCCTGTTTCACGTAAGCTACTGATGTCAGGTCAGGTCTAGATAATATTAACATGAGCACGAACCTTTGCTCCAGAGGTCATTTTCTATTGCACCCTGAAGTATCACGGGCAAAAAAACACAACATCATGGATACGGGTCCAGCACCCGCAAATCCAGAGCCCAGAAGATGCAGTAATAGTCGCAATTGGAGAAGAAATGAAATAATATCCTTTCCCAGGTCGAGGAATCGTACAAGGCAGTCAAACACTTGAGCAGCGTCGGCTGTGAGACGCGCTTCGTTATCTTTTACGTGACTTGAGCTCATTATGCTGCTGATGATCTGGCCTGCACTTACCTTGAGACGTTGCCAGATCACGCGCAAGATTCGCTAACAAAGCGATTCAGTACTAGTATTGAGGCGAAGATTAAGTGAGGGTACCTCGAAGCAACCGTTCTTGAAGTCGGTACTCGACGAGTACGCGGTATTGATCCTTCACATTGGTTCTATTGTTACGTACGATCAACTTGGCTCGACCAAATTCGATGGGACCTTACGAAGACCAGCGTACGAATCCGGTAAACGCGGAACATGAAGCTCGAGCGATTATTGCTATACATAGATCTTTATCCAAACTCGTGTGAACCTTGCCTTGCGAAACAGAACGTTGAATCTCGAGAACAGTTAATATAAAGGTACAGGTGAAAAAGAGGTCACTCACGAGAAGTAGAAGGCGGTTTGAGAAGTAGAGGGACAGTGGGTCCTCGACTGCGTACCAAAGGTGTGTGACCATCATGAGCCAGAACAACTTAGGGCTAATAGAGTAGACATCCTTGCATGCGCGGGTCAAGAGGGGAAGATGGGAAGATATAAGACTCCACTGAAAATTGGGGAGGCTGAATGATGATGCATCACTGGAAGCGATCAGTACGCGCCATACCCCAAGCCTACGTTCAAGGAATGGCGTTCGCTCTTTCTGCTTGTCGTTTCGAAGCAGAATACGTCGAGCCCAAGGGAAATTTAGCATGATTCGAGAGAAACCACTGGCAGGATAAGATGCTGTAGGATTGAGATAGCATGGCTTTAATAGGCAGACGGCCCGTGGCAGGGTAGACGAGTTGGTGTAATTAAAGCAGTTTTGACACGTCGGGCGGAGTCTGACACATACTGGTAGGTCCAAGAGCGCTCAGCGTCTGTATGATGGGTAATCATATTCATATTTCTCATGAACGCGGTCGGAAGTGTGCAGTCCCCGAGCGACCGAGCCTAGAGCGATTGAGATCGAGGCGAGAAGCACATTGACATGGGGCCAACATACATTGTAGGCAGGTTCACCGCTCTCCACACAGGGTCAACTTACAAGGTTGAACAAAAAATGCTGAACCTGGATGCATCTGGATGTTTCGAACGCCGTGACCACAGGATCAAGCTAAGGCCCAAGGGGTACGCCGAGCCGAGGGGGGCTTATGTAAGACAGGCTTTATCGCCGGAACTATAGGGTGGACTCAATTATAGTATGCTACATTAAGTTACCGACAACTTCTGGGTCCAATGTCCACAGCTATCAGGCTGTTCAGATCTTCCAGCTGAAAGCCAAGAACCCCGGGTTAGTCTGTGGGGTACGACTCAGAAAGTAACCTCAACCACCAAAGTAGATAACTGAATCATATTAATCGCGATCCCCGATAGACAAAATACACCAATTTCATGGACATGTCAAACACAGATTTCACCCCAGGATCTCTCTACATCGCGGGATTCGCACAAGCACGCGCCCCACACGTCGGACTCATCATCCCCACCAGCCGCGCCTCAGGCTGCCTCGTCCACATCCGCATCGACCGCGACGTGTCCCCCGTCTGGACGTACCAATCCAGAGTCCAGCGTATCGAGGGTGACATGTTTATCTCATCTCTACTCCGCATCAAAGACGTCAGCGCGGGCCCCATCGCTTTAGAGCAGCTGCAGGAAGCAGCGCAGTCTGTCCCTGCGCCTCAAAATGATGAGTTTGGGGAGTGCCTTCCGTGGGTACTGGCAGTCGTGCAGAAGTTGCATGATATGGGACTTGTGGTCTTGAAGGATGCTGAAGCGCTGCAAGTCGAGTTCGTCCGTTTTGCGGAGGGGAACAAGGCATATGCCAGGAGGGATAAATTTCCCAATATCGCTGCCTCTCAGTTCTGTCGGTGAATAGTTGCTGGCGTGGTGACTTAGAGTTACGTCTGCCTACTGGCTCCAGGTACTGAGGTCACTTTGGGAATACTATTCTCGTGCTGACGGGCATCTAAACATGCTCAAAACTAATTAAGCCGCATAGGATAACCAGGGACCCGGTGATATGGCTGGATATCGTCAATGCGATACACGTGCATCAGAAAACGGAAAAATCAGTAAACACGCGCTCTCCTTGGCGATTGACTCGAGCGCCTCGAGGCAGGCATAATTCGGTAACCAAGATTCGACGATACCAGTAGTACTTAGTAGTACTAGGACTGATCGATGACATGTACACTAATGATTATGGTGGCAAGACGCTATCGTATATAGACTTGCAAGAGATTTAAATGGTGTTGTACTGTGGATCGCGATGCAAATGGAGGGGACGCAGATGGAAAAAATATATGTACGAGATGATAGATCAAGGGGCCGGATCACGGATGCAGATGAAGAATAAAACTCGGTTCCCCGTCTAAAACTGGTTTTCATAATCTTGATAACCGTAGTGCCGGTACCCACGCCTGGAGCCATGATAATCTACAGCAAGTCGTTGTCAGTGGGAACTAATCGGATGAGATAAGCGCTCAATGATTCATGAGAAACAGGTCACAAGGTGGAAGTTCGAAGAGATCGGAAGAACGGTGGAAATGAACGCACAGGAGCTGGTGTCACGCTCTTGACTCAATCCCGCAACCGTACCGAGGTTAATATATCCCTCTGACACTGATGCCTTGCCCTTCCCGGAGGCCTGCCCGCCTGTGCTAACGTTAACCCATGGGGAACGGCAGAAGACGCAAGTAATGTTGTGTCCACAGGATTTAGCCCCTACGTCAATGTATCAGTCCAATGCTTCAATGGTAGAAAGGAAACGACACATACATTGTGTGAAGCACTCCTTGTGCACGGCATTCGCACAAGTCTCACACCAGGTGAGGGCGTTCCCGTCTGCGCCATGCATGGTCTCGTAGCAAATGGGGCAGTCATCCTCTGGGCCAGGCGCGCGGCGCTTTTTCACAGACTCGGATTCTTCAGAGGGGGCAGTAGCCTTCCCGGTCGCGCGCGCATATGCGTCACGAACGCGTTGGTTGGTAACAGAGTTGGGTGCTGGAGGTGCATGCGCGAATATTTCTTGAAGCTCGGAGGTGATAAGGGCTCTGTCGCGTGATAGTTCAGTGGTGAAAGTGGTATCAAAGTTAAATACTGACTTTTGGTACCACACGCCGGAGCTTTGGCTGACTTGGAGAACTGCAGGATAGGATTAGTCGTGTGCCAGGGCAGTCGCGGAAATAGAACTGCGAGCACCTTTCAAAAAGATGAACAACTTAACGTAAGATGATCAGAAAAGAATGTGATGTGAAGCAAGAGCGGCCTTACTATGTGCTTGCAGTGATTGCCCTTGCTGGCGTCTGGACCTGTCAAACGCCGGAGTCAGGGGCTAATTAAAAGTGAAAGAAGACGCGACATGCAATTGCAGGATGGTGATTTGTCGATGATGACTGTATACACCTATGTTCGAGTGAGCGCAATGAACGACTGAATATGGGATCACGCACATTCCCTGTGGAGCCTAACACACTGAACTCCTCACGCAGCTCATCACCGTTACGCTTCCTGTCGACCATGAAAAATCTTGGTCGTGATCGATGACACGTTCTACCAAATGCAGGAGAAACACGTTACCTTTGAGACATGACCCTATCTACGCGATCGAGAATATTCTGTGGACACTTTTTCTTGAACATTGCACCGCGTTTCTCTGGCGCAGGCTCATTAGGGTCTTTCTTCTTTTTCCTTTGTTTCTTGACGGGAGGAGGTGGGGCCTCGTGAACTGGGGACTGAGGCTCCACGTGAGGGTGGGTGGGTTGGGGGTGCGGGTAACTGTAATTGTACGAAGAATACGGAACCGATGGCATCGTCATCACAGAAGTAGCAGGAGGGGTGTATGAATAGCTATAAGGAGCCTTGCTATCAAAAGTAGAACTATAGGACGTTAAATTCGGATCGGGGCCCTTGGCGGTGGTGTTGACCCTGAAAGTCGTGGATGATGACGCGGGAATGCATGATGGCGCTGTCCTCTTGTACATTGGGTCAGGTCCGCTAAGATCAGCATAATCCCAGTCTTCAGCTTCGCGTTGTCGCTTCTTCGCGCTCGACGGCATGTTGGGCGTGGAAGCTGGAGCGAAGGAGAGCTTGATTTTGTGGACGAGCGCAGTCTCAAAAAACTTGGGCAGCTGATAGAGTTGAGTGAAACTATAAAAGCGGGATCGCCTCGTCAGGGTATGAACCAAGCATGCACAAATAAGGGCGGGTGTCGCGGCCTTCGTCGCTGATGTTGACCGGCCATATCAAGTTAATCGGCACCAACTACGCAGTCGTTGCTGCTGCCTTCTATATCTTCATATTCAGGCTGGCGTGCACCTTTATCCCTGGAACTCAGCGACTAAAACGCATTCCGGTCATCTGGGGGAGCGGCTCACTCAGTGTCAAGTGAAGCTCAATGACTCAGGCGCATGCCTACAGTCAGGATATTTACTACCAAGTTCATTTTCAACGCCTGAGGCTTCTTTAACGCCTAAGGGAGTGTTCTCACTGGTGGAGAGGATGTGGCTGTCACCGGAAACGGTATGTTTCTGGATACATCATTGATGGTCTCCAACTTCCAGAAACACTAGAAGTTCGAATTTTTTACTCAGGAGTCAGATCAGCTATGCTCTTCAGTAGTGGAAGAACATTTATCCGATCCAATGACGCGCTGGCGAATTCTCTAAATGCGTTATTGAGCGCTAGTGCAACCGTAAGACTCCAGCGGAAGGGTCACTTGTCCTGGGTGCTTTTACCCGAATACCCTATGGGCACTGTTAATCTGCCGCCTTATCTCTACAGCTTCTATGAGGTTTGGTGTTGGAGTGCGGTTAATTGCGATATGGGCGCTTGCACAGACACGTTCCTGATACGAATCGCCCCGCACAGCCATGCGATAGCCGCCTTGCCAATCCAATGTGCTATCCATCACTATCATTCTTCTTGCACCCAGAGACCTAGTCTTTTCGAGACAGACAAATCGAAGAAAGACAGTCGTATTAACGCCAGAAACCTATCTAGATCCACTGTCAGCGTGCTTTCAAACTTTGTCTACGGACGAAGACAATCCTCAGCAAAAGCGCTCGAGGCAGTTGAAGTGAAGTCGCTCAGACTCACAGGAAAGCGCTAGAAGAACGGCTATTGAAAGTGTGGTATGACACGTCGCCTTAAACTACTGGCTGTTTGTAACGATTTTGTTCCAGCCGTCCGCATCTGTCGCATCTTCGCGGACTGGATCTCACAGAGGATCCACGGGGTTGGTCCGCAGTCGCTCAGCTTTAAGCGTGCATTTCCTACTCTTGGTGTGCCCTGACTGCTGCTGCAGGATTCTTTACCACTCACCACTGCCGAAGAAAGTTTAGATCAGGCTTCCGATCCAGGCATTTGGCAAGTAAGTTTGACTAATGCAATTTGGAGCATTATAATTTCTCTTTCGATGATGTACTGAGTCCCATAATCAGGCAGAACCACCACCTGACCCGAACCTTGTGGAGGAAATACTAGCGGGTACAAACACAGGTTTCGAAAGCATGAGACGTATCTCAAGAAGGGCTCGAAATACTGCTTCAGCGGCTGACGACCTGCCATATGTTTCCGCTACGATCGACACATTCTCCGAGATTCTTCGACCCCTGCAAGAGTTCAACTTTGTTGCTAACAGGCTCGCAGATGTACAAGTGTTTATCTCTATTTTGTACGTGACTGACCTTTGTGCGCAGGTTCATCCCTACGCGAAGGTGTCATTGAGCGTCTTCACTTGCGCGTCCAAGGTACCCTTCCCTGCATATCTGCTAGTTCGTAGGTTAATACTTACGAGCATCTGTGTGACAGATGATACTTGCACAAGCAGATCATGATCCTGCTATTTCCCGCCTTCTCACAAAGATATCGGAAGTCTATGTATTCACGACGGGAGAGAAGACGTTAGCCAACATTCAAGCCATGCTAGCGATATATGGAAAAATTGCCCGACAGACGTTGGAGTGCGCTGATTTTATCACACATTATTCTCAGACGAAGAACTTCTGTGAGTCCATCCCACCACTTCGTCGGCTGAGACTCAAGTTTGTCTCTTTGCGCAGGGGAACGACTTGGCAAACACGTCACCAATGAAACTGATGCCAGGGTCCAGAGCTACAGCGAGGCCCTCGACGGCCTGATGCAGAATTTCCAAGATCAAGCGACTCGTGACACTGTGACCATCCTTCGTGCCGGTAAGAGTTGACCTCAAATCCACTCTGAACCTATACTGACATTTGATGATGCGTGGCCTAGGCGAGGATCTGGACTTTAACGGCATGGTGTATGCGGTTGGTGCCGGTCTGAACACCTCTCAGTGTTGTCTCCCAGGTACTCGGGAAGACATTCTATCCGATATCAAGTCCTGGATCTGTAGTACGGAGAACGACGTGCCGCGCGTCTTATGGTTGTCAGGCACTGCAGGGGCAGGCAAATCGGCCATTGCTCATACCATAGCCAACTGGTCTAACGAGCAAGGGGGTCTGGGAGCCTGCTTCTGCTTCGATCGCACACGGGAAGCGGATCGTCGGCAGGACAAAATATTCTCAACCATCGCAATGGACATGGCGGACTGCAACCCTATCGTGCGACGAGCCTTGGCGCAAGCGATTCATGATAACAACGGACTCAAACGGACTCCAGACCTCATAAGGCAATGGCAGGAATTAGTCGTAGGACCAATTGGCATAGCCTCGGACGCCATCGCTGCACCCGTCCTGATGGTCATCGATGCGTTGGATGAGAGTGGTGATCCCAAATCCCGGGAACAGATTCTTCGTCTGCTTGCTGGCGAGCTAAACACTTCTCTCTCCCAGCTATCCAACATCCCAGAAAACTTTCGTATTCTCGTCACTTCCCGTCCATTGGAGGATATTCGCGAAGCCCTGGGCACCGCATCGCATGTTCGTCGCGTCTCCATGGATAATATCTCGCGTGTGTCCACAGAACATGATATCCAGCTCTACATCTCCACTAAGCTGGCAGGCCCACGTAGTCTGTTCGATGATGGGCACTTCAAGACACTTGCTCAGAAATCTGACGGCTTGTTTGAATGGGCTCGTCTCGCCTGCGAGTATATCACCAACACGGCCATCGTGAGCCAGGGCCCGATGCCCCGTTTCCATGCTGTGGTTTCTGGAACATCTGAAAAAGCAACGTGTTTGTTGGATAATATGTATGCACGCACCTTGGCAGAAATCATACCAGAGGACGAGCGCGAGGAAGTGATCCTCATGTTTCGCTCAGTAATGGGGCAACTTATTTCATCATTGGAACCGCTTCCGATGCCTGCATTAACGGCTATGCGGCTACATTTTCCTGATATGCACGACCGTTACAATGTAGAACTGGTCATTCGGCCACTGGGCTCGCTTTTGATAGGAACCACAGACTCTCATACTCCCATTCGTCCCCTCCACGCGTCCTTCTACGACTTCCTCACAAACAGATCGCGTAGTGTTGACCTTTTCGTTGATACGCCAGCGGTACAGAATGATCTTGCCTTCGCCTCGCTTCGGGTCATGGAGCGCGGACTTCGCTTCAACATGTGCTCCTTGGAGAATTCATACTTACCCAACTCCGCTGTCCCTGATTTTGAGGAACGAATAAAACAGTCCATTTCAGCTGAACTATCATACTCATGTCGGCTCTGGGGGACACATGTGGGCGCTACATCCCTCGAACCATTGCTCGCTAGGGAAGTTGAAGCTTTTTTTGACGGAGAGCGTCTCCTTTGGTGGTTGGAAGCACTGGCTCTGATGAAACACCTCGGTGGCTCAGCAGACTCACTCTCGTCTATTGTAGGTTGGGTTGCGGTGCGTGTCCCAAATTTGTTTTTCGCGCAATAGATTCTTATGAGTAGTGGGGTGATCATAGGGTTATTCCGAGTACACACATGTTGGTGACGCTGCCAGGGACACCCTGCACTTCGTTCGAACCTTCGCGCCCACCATTCTACGCAGCACTCCCCATTTATACTTATCCGCCCTGCCTTTCGCTCCAACTCAATCGAGAATATTTCGCCAGTTCGCCGCAAAGTTTCCTTGCACCCCTCGCATTGTTGCTGGCCATGTCATAAATTGGCCTCGGATAGAAAAGATACTCCGCGCGAAAGACACGGTTTACTCGGTTGCAATGTCACCAGACGGAAAACGCATCGCGTGTGGTTTACACGACGGAACGATCCAGTTGTGGGATATCGAGATTGGTGAGGCGATAGGCGCCCCTTTCCAAGGTCATACCAATTCCGTTTCGTCTGTCGGATTCTCGCCGGACGGACATCGCATCGTGTCAGGTTCATTGGATGAGACAGTCCGGGTGTGGGATGCGGCAACTGGCAGGGCATTGGGTGCTCCCCTCCGAGGGCACACCAACTGGGTCATGTCTGTCGCCATCTCGCCGAATGGAAGTCACATTGTATCTGGTTCTGAGGACAAGACAATCCGGGTGTGGGATATAGGAACTGGCGAGGCATTAGGATCCCCTCTCAAAGGGCACACTAACACCGTTACATCTATCGCAATCTCACCGAATGGAAATCATATTGTATCCAGCTCATACGACACGACCATCCGGGTGTGGGATATGAAAACTGGCAAGGCATTGGGGGCTCCTCTCCGAGGGCACACAGACAGTGCTCAGTCTGTTGCAATCTCGCCGGATGGGAAACACATAGTGTCCGGTTCAGTTGACAAGACGATCCGGGTGTGGGATATGGAGACTGGCGAGGCATTTGGTGCCCCTCTCCAAGGTCACACTGCCTCTGTTCAATCTGTCACAATCTCGTCGGATGGACACCGCATCGTGTCCGGTTCAGAAGACCAGACGATCCGAGTGTGGGATTTGAAGACTGGCGAAGCATTAGGACCACCTCTCCAAGGCCACATTAACTCTGTTCTATCTGTTGCCATCTCACCGGATGAAAGCCGCATAGTGTCTGGTTCACGCGACAAGACAATTTGGGTGTGGGATGCCAACATCACCATGGGCCATGCATCGGCCGCTCTCCAAAGCCACACTGCCTCCATTAACTCTATTGCAATCTCTCCAGATGGACATCACATCGTATCCGGTTCCAATGACAAGACAGTGCAGGTGTGGGATATGGGGACTGGAGAGGCATTGAGTGCCCCTCTCCTTGGGCACACGGACGGAGTTGCCTATGTCGCAATCTCACCAGACGGAAAGCTCATTGTGTCTGGTTCAGCGGACAAGACTATCCGGGTGTGGGATATGGGGACTGGCGAGGCATTAGGCGCGCCTCTCCAAGGGCATGATGACGCCGTTTGCTCTGTCGCAATCTCACCAGATGGGCACCGCATCGTGTCTGGTTCAGACGACAAGACCGTCCGGGTATGGAATATGGAGACTGGCGAGGCATTAGGTAGCCCTCTCCAAGGGCACACTGACGCTGTTTACTCTGTCGCAATTTCACCAGACGGAAATAGTATTGTATCTGGTTCACGCGACAAGTCGATCCGGTTGTGGGATGCGGAGAGTAGAGAGGCATTTGGCGTCCCTCTTCAAGGACACACTGACAGTATCCGGTCCAGTGCAATCTCACCGGGCGGACATCATATCGTATCTGGTTCAGACGACAAGATCATCCGGGTGTGGGACATAGAGACTGGCAAGGCATTAGATGCACTTGGAGGGCACACAGACTGTGTGCGATCTGTCGCGATTTCGCCGAATAGAAAGTACATTGTGTCTGGTTCTGATGACAAGACAATCCAGGTGTGGGATGTGACTCGCAGGGCATTGGGTGCCTCTCTCCGAGGGCACACTGCCAATGTTTCGTCTGTCGCAATCTCGCCCGATGGCAAATCCGTCGTGTCTGGTTCAGACGACAGGACCATCCGAGTATGGGATCTAGCATTTCTGGACGAAGAGCAACCCGAGGCACCTGCAATATGTTTCTCATCCAAACCCACTCATGCCCTTCATTCTGCTTCCTCGTTTCTCCAAGACGCCTCCATCCCAGCCTCTGTTGTCGCGAACGATGGATGGGTTGTTGGTCCAGAAGGACGGCTTCTCCTCTGGATCCCACTCACATTCCACCCGTTGATGTATGCCCAGGGCAACACGCTCGTTATACCTAATCATGCCTCGCAGTTTGATTTAAGTTATTTCGCGCACGGCACGTCGTGGCACAAGTGTAGGGCAGGTGGCTGACTTGTCTTCGTAATAACATCTCCCATAGTTAGTCGCGCCTTTGATACCTACATCTTATAACTCATGGAAGTACATTACAGACGCACACACCTACGCAGAATGGAAACGAAAGGTACTGACTTCAATACTGGGTCGTGATGGGGGCTGGATTTCCTGCTCTGTATGATCATCTCGCACATGCTCAGATATTTCGTCACCCCTTGAATATGAATGACGATTTGTAGCATCGCCCTGTGATGGTACTATGAGCAAGGCAAGATAGGCATTTGGAAACGAGAGGTACTGACTTCAAGGCTGGGCCGTGATGTGGTCTGAATTGACTGCTCTGTATTAGAACTACTTTTAAACTTGAAGTATGTGAAAGGACGTACTGCAAGTTCAGGGGCTATATCTTCGACTATCCACAAACTCATTTTGTGGTCGTATCCACCGTACACCAGGTATCTCCCATCTTGAGAGAATAACGCACAGCAAAGATCCATCTCATGTTGGTGAAATGGCTGGCCAAGTGGCTGATAAGATGCTGTGTCCCATAGCTGTGCAATACCTCGATAACCCACGCATACCAGCAGATTGTGTTTGGGCGAAAGTGCAATAGAATTGACTGCAAAGTCCTGCTCTAAGCGAAGGAGTTGTGTGCCTGAGTTGTCAAAAACACGTGCGAAATTGTCGGAGGCGGTGTATAATTTAGTGCTGTTCAAGGACCACGCTACCGACGTAACACTGGTCCCAAGGCCTTCGACGGGGCCAACAGCTAGCTGGCCTGTCTTGGAGTTCCAGATGCAAATTGTCTTGTTGCTTCCGCCTGATGCAATCCTGTTGCCTGAAGGTGAATAGGCTAGAGCAAGTACCCAGGCCTGCTTCGACTCGATCGGTCCCACTTCGACTACTCCACTTCCTGCCTTTCGAATGAGAATTGTTCCGTCGTTGGATCCGCTGGCAATATGGTCACCGCTGGGAGACCATGATAGTGACCGCACCCCTCCGTTATGACCCGTCCAAATGCCTTCAATCATCTTTCCTTCCGTGTTCCACTGTTGGACGCTTCCGTCTCCCCTCCCGCATGCAATTTTCTTGCCATCCGGTGAAAGTGCCAAAGCATATATTCTTCCGCCTTCACCTTTCCATGGTTTTCCAACAGCAAGCCCTGTATCGCAGCTCCACTTGCGCATCGTGCCATCCGCTGAACCGCTCACGACGTGGATGTTGTCGTGCAAGAAGACAAAATCCCAAACAATATTATCATGCCCCTCAAATTCGTACTTCGGAACTAGTTGTTTGGATTGAGCTTGGGATGATGCTGTCTCCACGGGCGGCGTCACAGGGGATTCAGAAGACATAGCTCGTTACGGTGATGCAAGGCGTCTGTATGGTTTTCCAGCTTTGACTCTGTTCGTGGTCAAATATCACAGAGAATAGTTGACCAGTGCTCACCGGTTGTTCTCGTCTCTCGCTTGGTGTAAAGCTCAAAGGGAGGGCGAATTTTATAAGTATTGTGGTATGGATTCCGTGAGGCAGCGCTAATCGGTTCATAGCCTCATACATCAGTCTTCCTTCTCGGTTGGTTCGATGTTTGCAAGCCACGATGCGCACTGCATTTCTCTTCACCCAATCCTCACTCCCTTCGCATGGTGAACCATGTTATGGCACATCACATTATTTCTGGCGCCCACCCACATTGCTACTGGGCCCACGGTCTTGCGGTCCTGTGAGCGCTTAACGTTTCTCGCTAGAATACAAACTACTACAATCGGGGATGTAAATGTGCATCAAAGGTGTGGGAGTGACGCAATGGGATATTGACTTTATATTGTGTTTTTTGCATTTATCCTACGAGTATGATCATTTATTCTGGCATGCAATCCCAACCAAGGATATTCACAAACGATCGGTATCGATGACCTCAAATACCCTTATTTCCCGGACACAGATTTGCCATGAATAATTTTGTTCCAACAGTTGGCGTGTTTCTTGACCTCCCTCTGATTGACTATAGTACTAGTAACGACCATCTCATCGTCCATATGCGGACCCATCGTCTCCTATTTCATCTAAACCTGTACGTCAACTCGGGCATTTTTACAGGGAAAGCTGTAAGGCTGGTTCAAGCCCGAAGTGTTTCAAAGGTGAAAGTACAGTACATTATCTCATAATGTATAGCGACGGGAGCAGCCTTTTCGCTATACAATATGAGAAATATACACTACCAAATATTTCCCACGGTGGGGGGGTCAACCAAGATTGGGGGTGTCGATGCGCGCTACTTGCACATAGTCTAAAAATCAATTCTGCACGACGAGGTGACTTCTGCGAAAGGTAGCGTCCAAAAATTCGTTCGATGGAGGAACACGACGGGGAAAGTACGTAGTTAGTAATGCTATTTACAACGGGCAGAGTTCGTAGGATGTGAATCAAGTACTGCGAAGATTTTTGGGGATTCAGATTATGGTTTAAACTTTACTGTTCATCAACGTGTGCAAACACCACCAGCCAGTCGTTCAAAGTAAGATTCTTCCGCCTGCTAGTATCAGAAAGCTTTGTAGATATTGCAGGACCATCTTTCTGACGAGGTGTCTTTGGTTTCCGCTTGTATGGGGCGGGATTTGGACGTGGCTGGCGTTTCTTAGGGCTGCGCACCATCATGATTGGGACTTATAAGAATGACTATAAGTTTTTTTTATCTTACAATGTTGTTATGCATCAACTTCCGGCAACTCAACAGTAGTCCTACTCGGTACAAACCATATCTCATAGTGTATATTGGACCTCCAAAGGCTATACATTATACAATATACAATTTTTTGGGCGTCTACCCGCATACCACGATGGGAGCTGCCAAAACTCGATACAATATGAGATTTATACATTACTAACGTATACATTATGACATAGTGTACTGTAGTAGTACGATGGAATTCGTGTTGAACTTATGCCTAAGAGTCACGTGCAAATTCGTTGGAGTGCTCATTGCTGACAACTCTGACCGAAGGACGACCACAACGACACTTACCCTCCAACCCAGGTCTTTGATGGAGGCCGACAATAAGCTCGCCTCAGGCTAGTCTTCGTCCACCAAATGCAAACTGTATCGTTTTACCCGCCTGATGCGATGCTGTCTCCCGAAGGCGAATGTGCAACTTGGAGCAATGATCGATCAACCCAGTCCTGCTTCGACTCGATCGGAACCACTTCATTTTCTTCGCTTTCTGCTTTTCGAATGAGTATTTTTCCATCGTATGATACGCTGGAAATATGGCCCACGCTGGAAGACCGTGTGAGCGACGGCACCCGTTTGCTATGACCCGTATTCCATCGCTGAACACTCCCGCCCGCAATCATATTTCTATCTAGTGAAAGCGCCAATGCGTTTATGCTTCATTGCCTTTCCATGGATCTCCAACAAGAAGTCCCATATCGCAGTTCCATTTGTGCGTCGTGCCGTCATCTGAACCACTCAATATGTGGATATTGTCATGCAAAAAGACGAAATTCATGTCTTGCGTGCTTCGGAGTTGGTTTTTTTATGGATTGCGCTGGGGGTAGACCTTCCTCAATGGTCGGTACAGTAAATCATCCAAAATCAAGACATAGCTTCCTCGATGGCCGATGTCACAAGGAATTCTGATTCTGAAGATATAGCTTCCCCAGTGCTCGGAGCGGTAAGGGATTCAGGTTCGGAAGACATAACTTCTTCTACGGTCAGCGTCGCGAGCGGTTCAGGTGTCATGACTCGTTATTGGAAGGCTTCTGTGCGTTTTTTCTGGCTCAGACTCAGTTCGTGATTCAGTATCGTTTTGACCAGCACTCATCGGTTGTTAGTCTCTCGCTCGTTGCAAACCAATAAGGATGGTGAGTTGTATTTGTGTCGCAGGCTTGGATTCCATGAGGCAGCGCTAATTGTCTGTTCACAGGTTCATATACTCGTACAGCAAGATCGTGTTCCATCTTGGTTGGTTCGATGTTTCCAAGTCATAACTTGTGCCTACTGTCGTTCGTCTTCACAATAGATCTTGCATTGCAGGCGGTATCGTCTGTGTTCCGAGTGAAGTATGTCACGTCCTCTGATTTTTGTGCCTGATTATACGGCCTAGGTCAGCGCCACTGAGGCATGACGTTTTTCGGAACCAAAGACAGAAAGATGAGCCATCCTGATGCATTGGCAACTTTTCAGAGGTGATGGCGTCATGTCAACCATGCTAGTTGTTGCTGTCCACCCAACATCCAGTGCTTGCCATTTTGATATCGGTAATAATATTTGCCATCATCGCCAACTTGCATATGCGGGCTTCTCTGGTCGAGTCCATACATCTCTCATCCGCCGGGTAAGTACAGCTTCAAACGGCTTGTAAACTTCAACCCGTCGGAGCTTCCCTGGCAGTATTTGATATAGAGCTGACACATGTTGTAGGAGCGTTATCCGTAACTCGTGGAGTCGTGGATGCATCATTCATATGACTCTGTATCAAGACAGAAGACGAATACATATATTGCAGAACGATCCTTGATTTCAAAGAGTCGCGTTTATTTTAGAGAACGATCACCCCTTCCTGATTTCGGAATACGGGCGCGCTCATATGGCCGCCTGTGTAATTTGCAAAGGCTTTATTGCTAAGCTGCATAATTAAGAACTCTTGTGGTCAAACTCCGTAGGCATTCCGGTTGGCTATTTTTTTCTCCCAAGAATTGATATGCCCAATAGCTTAACGGGACGTTTTTCTTTGGTTCGTCGCACGCCACGGAATCTTTGCATTCCCCGTACGGTACTTTGAGGATTTTGTCACGCACGCCGTACCTACTAAATCACTTCGAGCTATGTCTTCCAGTGTAACGGGTGCATTCGGACATGGTGAGATGACGACGAATGCGATCAAAGAGAGATGCTGTCGTTTCTCCTACGTATAAACTGTCCCCGGTGATTCAGTTACCAGCACACAGCCAACTTACCGTATGTCACGGAATCTGAAAACATATCAGTGGTGCCGACTCCTCCGTGCAATCTGCCGGTACTTTCCTGATTTATCCTGCTATATGCTCTGAACTATCTGCCTATAGTGATCACCCACAGGATCAACGATTTCATGTCCGCTCAAAGTTCAGTCCTTCGCAAAACATGTGCCCTCCTCGGCCTGCCATGAGCAGCCATGGTGCTCCATCTCGAGCGAAGATTATGCGGTCCCTTACTCCCCTTCTTCCATTGGTCCGACGCGTCTACAACCTCATGGCTCTGTATTTATATCCATGACAGTATAGCCTCCATTTTCATATTACCTGTCCCTTACGGAATCTTACAGATTACTTGGAACAACAGCAGTGCCTAGTAAGTAGCGCCCCAGAATGGACATAAATTTGTCACATGACCTCAGCGGCCATCATGATTCATCTTCGACCATCGGTTGCCTGACGTTCATGTACCTACACAGGCACTTGATGGCTCCGAGGTATCGCTGCAACTAGTCGCACGAATCACATGCCGACAATAACATTCTGGTGTTGGATGACGGTATGGTTTTTTTTGAACTGCGGAGATATAATTAAACTTGACCCATTCAGTCTGTCAGGCGTGTATTCGACGAAGTGACAAGTGGCGCGGCACGGAGGGTAGCAGCTACTCGCGCTCTTGAAAACTGCCGTAAGCCGATCTTCTGCTTACAGAGCCCATTCAAATCTGCCTCTAGTCACTGGGCAACCACTACATATGCAATTGTCGCGGCTACATCATGAAAGATCCGCAGAAGCTTCTGCTTATGTGACAGATTCATTCTCGCCTCAGTCTTCAACCGGGATGTCAAATTGATTGTCACTGCACTGGGGCCCGATGTAAATGGCAAGTCTGCCAGCGATCGGACCCTATTGAATCACACAAAGTTGTGTCCTGCAAAAGGCCTGACGGCGGTAGACGTAGCCGACATGACAACTTAGCCGTCTAGGACCATGAATGTTTGGCCATCTGCTGTAGCTCTCCTGGCCGTACTAACATGTCATTCTCATAGCGAAACACCTGGAAACCTCATTCAGGCACTCCAGCCAATCCACGCGTCTTTTTTGGATGTCACCCGGCTTCAAAGAACTCGCATCACTGATGGCCAGTATCACATTGTGAAGCCGAGGGCTTTTGACAGTTAATTGAAAATTTCATTCCACAGGACCGTAACGCATCCGAGTTGATTGGTGGAGACCTAGATGCTGCTCAGACGGTACCACTATCGGGTATCACCGCCTCAGTCGATGGTTTCGATCTACGAATCGGAATATAATCAGATCGACCCTCGGGTCCAGAGAGCGATACCACGAGCACTACTTAAGCTGAGGGATGCGTTGTGTTTTGCTCATCATCCTCCTAGCGTTAACTTGAGCATTGGGTCATGTTCCAATACTATCTATTCTTGTGCCTCCTAACAAGCCTTCAGAGTTACGCTGTGACTATTGGCCCAGTTTCTGAGCTCGTTATTGCCAATGGCAATGTATCTCCAGACGGGTTCCCCAAGTCGTCAGTTTTTCTGCATTTGCACCCTATTTGATCACTGAAGCCATTCCAGGGCGGTTCTTGCTGGAGGCACTCATCCCGGACCCACTATCATGGCCCAGAAGGTGACATTGACTTTACATGCGAAAACTCTCGGCTAACCTTACGTGTATCAAGGGGGATACGTTTAAGATCAACGTCACAAACCAATTGAGTGACGAGACGATGCTAACGAGTACCAGTATTGTAAGCACCGATTTATTGATGGCATAGAGTTGACAATGATGACCAATCCCGAACAGCACTGGCATGGACTATTCCAGCATCATAGTAACCAAATGGACGGCGTAGCATTTGTTACGCAATGTCCTATTGCTCCAGGTCACTCTTTTTTGTACGATTTCAATGCTCGCGACCAAGTAGGGACCCACTGGTACCACTCTCATTATGGAGTTCGTATTTCGATTTATTGACGGTGTTAGTGACTGAGTTAAATTCAGGTCCAATACTGCGATGGTCTGCGAGGTCCGCTGATCATCTACGATCCTGACGACCCATACCGTTCATTGTACGATATTGATGACGGTGAGTGAGTTCGACGAAACGGAGTTGCGCTTCTCACATGTCAGCGAAGAGTCTACCATTATTACGTTGATGGACTGGTAAGAAAACCCCCGGTGCATCTTTTCCTGTTGTTGAATAGCCTTGCTTTGTAGGTATCACCTGCCATCGCCTCAAGTACAGAGACAAGTAACTGCCGACTCAGTCCTTATCAACGGTGTGGGGCGTTATGATGGAGGGCCGGATGTGCCCTACGCCGTCATCAACGTTCAGCCACGAAAGCGGTATCGTTTCCGCTTACTGAATATGGCGTGCAAGCCCAACTACATTTTCTCGATCGATGGCCATAATCTTACCATAATCGAAGTTGACGGTCAATACGTCAAACCGCTCGTAGTAGACTCTATCCAGATCTATACTGCGCAACGGTACTCCTTCATTCTAGAGACGACACAGCCGGTTGACAACTATTGGGTGCATGCCGATCCGGACGCAGGTACAAACGCCACAGCTATCTTGCGCTATGCAGGCGCTCCCAACGCAGACCCCAAGAACAGCACAACTTTAAGCTCGGCAGCTTTGAATGAGACTAGCCTACACCCCCTGACTCCGTCTTTGTCCCGTTTGCTGCAGGAACCAGACATCAAACTCGACCTTGTTCTTGTTAAAAATCTGTCCAATTTCAACTTCCTCGTCAATGGCGTCCAGTACACTTCTCCCAGTATCCCTGTTCTACTCCAGTTATTGAGCGGTGCAATGACAGCGGCGGACCTGACACCCAACGGGACCGTATACACTCTGCCACGGAATAAAGTTATCGAAATTTCCTATAATGCCGATGATGCCCCAGGAGGCCCTGTGAGTCCATTTCAAGCATGCCATCCCTTGATCGATGGAGGCTGACACTTCTGACAGCATCCATTCCACTTGCACGGGGTATGTCTTGGCATGTCATCTACATAGTACACCCCATGAACTAATAATAAATTGTCCACAGCACAGCTTTGCCGTCATCAGAAGCGCTGGAAGTACCGGATATAATTATGTCGACCCCGTCGTGCGCGATACCGTGACCACCGGCAACCCCGGTGATTATGCAACTATCCGCTTTATCACCGACAACCCCGGGCCTTGGCTGTTGCACTGGTAAGCGTTGTCTTTATGTCTTTTTTGTTGGTAATGACTTTTGGGCTTTGTGAAGTCATATCGATTGGCATTTATACACGTGAGTTACTCATTTACTGAGCCTGGACTTGAATTAATTTTCCCGTAGCGGATTGGCTTTAGTATTTGCAGAGGCCCCTGAAGATGTGGCGGCTTCTCAGCCTTTCAATAGTGAGTACCGAGCACCACAGATTAGACCACGTCTGACAACCACTATTAGGTGCTTCGAAGCAGCTCTGTCCGATATACAATAGCCTTCCTCAACAAAATTTCCCTCTCCCTCCTGTTGATTGATGTATTTTGGTCCATACCTCTTTTCTTGTTCAAATGCAATTGATAGAGAGGGTAGGATATTTATATATGTACGGCAGATAGTAAATTAATAGCCCCCACTTTTCATGTGAAAGCGATGTTCGAGGTGATCAACAGCCATCTAGACTGGCTATTCGTCATCAGCATACAACTTGAATTAATTCTGCCGGTATTGTGTATCCTGGGGGAGAGCGGAACATGGGGCTTAATTAAGACGTGCTCACTCGCACTATGACATGTACTGGAGTCATTATTTGCTGTTGATTGTCTGAGCCGCGGAGTCTGCAATATTTATTTGCTCAGGTACGTGCGGGGTGCCGCGGGAGGTGGTGGAGGAAGAGTCGCGGGTTTGCAAGAAGGCACACACCTCAGGTGAACTCTTGCATGCTCTTGGCATAATACTGTTCTAGGGAAGGGGGTGGTGCCTTTCTGACGTGACGTGTAATCATTAGAATCCTTTCAGGTATCGTGATTTGTTTTGTCTATAGTGTCAGGTTTGTAGACGTGCATTGGACCGGGCACGGGCTGCAAGGGAAACCCAAAGGCCAAACCTCTAAGGCGGGACCCTGCAGCTATCGAGGCAGGACTGTGAGCAAGGACACCTGCCACTGCGCCAGGACCCCTGCCAGCTACTCCACCTTCAAGTGGTAGGGTGACAGCTGGTGACAGGCAGGAACAAAGGAAGACCGTGAAGGCACGAAGCATACGTGGAATAGGCTGGAATGGGCCGGCGGCATTTTCTCAGATAGTGGGGTGCCTGTCATTGGCTGGTCTTTGATCCGTTGATCACTGCGGCACCGTTATATGTAGGAAAGCAAAACGAGGTTTCGCAACGGCGCCGTGACGCGGACCTGAAGAAAAACAACTAGGTCCAGATGTGTGATGCGACATGTTAATTAATTGGGGCCGTCCGAGTCGCTTCTGCGTCCCACATGGTGAACCATTGATACCATATAGCCGGTCCAATTGCAAGTCTCGTGTATCATGTCGCTCCAAAGTGTTTCCTATTTGACATAGAGTCCCTGTCCGACTCCCGCCCTGACTGCACGTCCCATATCCGGTCTTGTCGTGTGACGTGCTTTTGTGTTCGACAGGTACTCCACTCAATCAGCGCGTCATCTGAGTGGTGTGAAATGGCCCCCATGTGGTCGTTGTGACGATATGAGGGCGGATCAGTCCAGGATCATGAGATGAACGAGTAGCAAAAGTAGCAGATACCTAGTCCCACTTATAGTCTTCCATAGGGAAGGGGGTTGGTCGATCCTGTTGTGACGCAAATAGAAAGGCAGGGGCTAGGTGTTCCATCAAAGGCGCTGTTGCCAATTACACTCCTAGGCGGTGAAAAAATGTAATTGTGTACACGCGACTCCCGCGCGGATAAAAATTATCAGAGTATCTACGTACAACCCGAGGAAACCCGAGGATTTGACTATAGCTGCGGTCCAATGTGATGATGCACGAAGCAATCGATAACCTACACAAATGCCTTTACGACTCGATCTACTAAACCGACATAGCATTAGCGCCGCTGTGAGAAGAAATAATGGATAAACATCACCCGCCACTCAGCTCTCCTCCCGCAGGATAAACCAACGCTCCTATCTCCCAAGCCTCATCCGCTTCCTAACAGGTGTATCCGAAGCCAGTACTTCTGACGCAACTGACGGGACGCGTTTCTTGGAACTACCCACCCACCCGTTCTTGCCGAGCAGCAACACATCAGGTGAAGAGTTTGGGAGCCACATTTCCTCATCAGCATCGTCTTCGTCCTTTACATTACCCAGGCTATCAGAGAAGTCAAGTAAAGGGACAGCCGCAGAAGGACGCTCGTCGTCTGTGCCGAGCGGCGTAAGACTCGAGCTGCGGGCAGTTGGAGGGCTCGAAGATCTTCCAGTGGTGTGCGGACTCGAACTTCTCTCTGTTGGACGTGAACTCGAGTTCCTGGCCATGGGTATAGGACTCGAGCTCCGAGCTGACGCGTTCGACTTGGTACGGGAAGGTGGTTTCTTCACAGGCGTTGCGGTGACGAGGGTGATCGCTGGCGCTGCGCGAGATTGGGATGACTGGGACTGGGAATCGGTCCGACCAATAGTGCGCTTTGCCGTTGCAGCCGGCGCCTTTGTATCTATCTGTGAAATCGCACTCGTCGACCGATCTTTCCCTTTCCATGCACGAGACATGCTGATTTGTCGGGTTAGCGCGCGTTGGAGTGCCTTGTCCTGCGTCGCGCCTACGCTTGCTGCGCGTTCCTTTTCTTTCTCCTGGGCGAGGGAGACAGAGAGCGAGCGAGTGCGAGTAAGGGCCTTTGTGGTCACAGCACTTTGTAGCCCCGCTGCGGTAGTGGATGATGAATGACGAGAACGAGAACCCGGGAGGATTTTCTCTGTAGAAGGTCCGGGAGACGGGGGTTCGTCGGAGAAGGGAGAGTTTGGGAAGAGTTTGGAACGGAGGAGGGTGCACTGCTCTGGGAGCTTTGATTTGAACCTGTAATAATCAGTATTGTGGTTAATATAATTGAGGTCATCACCCACAGAGGTTCAACTACGTCCTCGCAAAATGCCTGCATCCAGTCACGTTCATTCTTATGGCGAGTTCCATGCGCAGCTTCAGTGCGCGAAGTATCCATGAGGGATACGAGCTGCCACATTGACAGTTTGTCCATGAAGGACTCGAGACGCTCGATGGGGGACGGGATGATCAAATTCGGTTTTTCTTTCTTCTTTTTCCGTATGCGACTTGGTTTGACGGGCGAGATGAAAAATATATTATCGGTGGGTGGTACTTCGACAGGCGGTAACGGGGTGCATGGTCCGGGAAGAGAGAGCTTGAGGAAATAAAGCAGGATCTGGATCTGGACTCTACAAAGGAGTTATGATGCGCCCAAAAGCAAGGTAATAAGCACTTACTCACGCTGCTCCATGCGTTCGAGCCAGCTGGATCTCCATTTGTCTTCTAACAATACAGTGTCTTCTCGGTTGAGGTGTTCGCTACGCTCCGCGCTAGCATCGGTTTTCTCATACCCCAGAGCATACCACATCACACCCTCCTCTGCTTCGCCTGCACCGCCGCCATCGGCAAGAATCTGAGGGAGCTCATTGTGGTACTTGTTCGCGGCTGCGCGAAGGGAAAGGAGAAGAGGTTCGATAAAGGCGTGAAGAGGATGTGGCTGGTCTTCTGCGACATCTGGAGGTGCTTGGATGCGAAGAAGAGAGGGAATGAAGATAGAGAGCGGCATAATTGACTATACTGTTGTTAGTGAATATATGGAACAGTCAGAGTAGGACTTACGTGAGGAAGCCATAGGAAGTGAAGGTAAGTGCGCTGGACGAAGAGGCCTGGGTCCGCTGGATCGTGGTCTTGTAATGGGTAGTCTCTGCTCAGACTCTTTTCTTGGGCTGCGGTCCATTTGAGGGAGGCGGGTGTATGCAAAACAAGAGCTTGCTGAATCGACATCGGCGATCCTCAGCGTAAGTCAATGAAACGCGCTGCACGTGACCGCGTTTAGATTCTATTCTCGCTCGGTAAATTCCGAACGCAAGGCCATCACCGATTGCAAGCGACTCATCCGTAAGTTTTATCATTTTTACAGGTTGAGCTGATGTCTATTTCGGAATACTTGAATTTCTCTCAATCACACAAACGTTTGTGCTGGGACCATGCCTCATCCTTAACGCTTGATAATTCAACGTTAAGCTTATAGCCAACTCCCATGCAGAAATCGACATGCCTTCAATCGTTTTCCAGGAGCGCGGCGATATATGAGCCTCATCACCTGGTAGCGATGAGTAGCACTGAAAAGTAATAACACTTATTGATTACTGATTTAATGTCTCAAGTGGATTTGACGGGAGATGGGCGGAGACAAACCAACGTCGTGTTGCATCATTACTGGGACTGGCTGCCCACTTGCACGTGCACTTTGCTGAAAATATGTGTTGCCCAACCAAGCCCCTTGTGCTCCATGTTGAATGCCAGTTGGGGATTGTCTACTACTCTCGAATATCTCCCAACGGGGTGTGGAATCAAGCCTGCGGTGTGTAGACTCGAACTTGTTCAGCGGCGCGCAACTCGGTCGAGCTCCTGGCCATAGGTATAGGCCTCGAGCTCACTACATGGGAGGAGGTTTATTTACGGCCATTGAGGCTACCGTGGCGATTGCTTGCGCTGCACGGGATTGACAAAGCTCGTTCGAGTCGTGACGAACCAATTAGACCCTGCACCAAGGCCGTAGTGACTTCATGGAATTTTCGTCTTTCCTAACGCAAAATAAACGCGAAATTTGGTGTACATCAAGTACTAGTACAATTTGGGACTGATGACGTCTTACGAACCCTCTTCTATTTTATGTAGAGCTGAAAAACGAAAAGAGAGTAGATCTCTTGAATACATGCTTAGTCGTAGCGCTTTTCGGTGTTGAAACGGTAGCCAGAAACTTCTGCGACGGTGTTGAACATGGGTGATCCACCAGGCACATCATAACTTACATCTCCCGTGGACATAGCTAGGTTCAGCCTTCTCGCGCTTGGAAGGTGATTCGGGTGAGCTGGGGGAGTCTGGGTGGTCGGGTGAATCAGGCGAGTCGGGCGAGTCAGGTGAGTCAGGTGAGTCGGGGGAGTCAGGTGAGTCAGGTGAGTTTGGAGAGTCAGGCGAGTCAAGGCCCCTAGCGTTGATAAAACCGACGATATTGGAGGCAAGCTCTTCGTGCTGAGCCAAAGCTGCATAATATATCAGCATCACTTCCACTCATTGGAGTGCTGTGGCGCATGAGTCCTCACAAGTACGTTTCGTCCCCGTTTCCGGTGTGGGATATGCCACAGCAATAGTGGCAAAGGTTACGAGTGTCATGAAAATAAGTGAGAGCTGCATAATTGGATCCGGGAGGAGTGACCACCGTTCCGAGGGCTTTAATACCTTCTCGCACAATCCCTCGAACTACCGAGGAGAACAGGAGGTCGGCTTCGATCAGTACATGAGCGCATGTCATGAACATGGATGTATCGTAAGACCGAGAGGATACCCGGGGCCATGATAATCATGACAACAATCGATTGTAGGCATCCTCACGGTATAATTTCGAGTCCGTTCTGGCTGGTACGAACTTCAAATCCCTTCTCTTGCTGTATCGATCGCTTCTACTACGAAGCCCTCATGGGATACCTCAACCCAATCAGATCGCATGCAAGCAGACTGGCAAACAGGCTGTAGCAAGCATCTGATACAATGAAGTACAATGACGACATATTATGATTTCGCGTACGTTTCTTAGGGGTGACGTTACACACAGAAGACATGAGATAATTAGGCTTTCTTACTGAACAATTCAACTTCTAGGTTCGAACTCATGGGATAATTCGAATATCTCATAAGGATAACTCCAATGACAAGTACGTAGTGGCGGCCGCCGATCTGGAACGAAAAATTCTGGCTAGAACAGACGTGAGTAAGTACTGTCCAAGATACTTTGATTGAGTCCGCCCGCAATATCTGCATTCTCGTGCGTATAATAAAGGTCTCAGAATCAACATACCGACTGAGCTAGGCTACGTGCTGATGCCGTGGCTCCATGAAAACTTCCAACATATCAAACTCTGTATCGCTTCTCGCGACCCCTCTCCTGTTAAAAAGTAATGAGACTCAATAACAATGGATAACGAGAAACACTAATACCTCTCTCAGGTATACGCCTAGTTGAAGCGCTTCTCGGTGTTAACGCGGTAAACAAACGACACTGTTACGACAGGTGTTATACACGAGTGATCCACAGGCATGTAATAACTTACTTCTCTTGTGGACGTGGCTAAAAACCTCCTCGCGCTTCGACTCGGCGCCAGTGTCGTCGTCGTCGTTGTCATCGTCGTCGTCGCCCTCGGATTTGGTGTCATCATCCGATGTGGAATCGTCTGATACGGAGTCGTCCGATACAGAGTCGTCCGATACAGAGTCGTCCGATACAGAGTCGTCCGATTTGGAGTCGTCGGATACGGAGTCGTCTGATTTAGAGTCGTCAGAATCAGAGCTTTTAGAGTCGGAGTCGGAGGAACTGGGGGAACCGGGGGGACTAGGGGGACCGGGAGGACCGGGGGGACTGGGGGCACCGGGCGTCTCAACATCCTCAGGCGTATCAGCAAATGCAAAGCCAGGTGTATCGGGTGTGTCAGGTGTGTCGGGCGTATCGGGCGTGTCAGGCGTGTCACGCCTAGTGTTTAGATAACCAGTGAGGTTGGGGGAATGCTCCAAGCGCTTAGCCAAAGCTGCATAGAATATTAGTATAACTCTCACTTAGTTACTAACAAAAGCAGCATGAGTCCTCACAAGCATGTGTTTTTCCAAAATTTGATGTCGAATGTGAAGCAGCAATAACGGCAAATGTAACGAGCGTGGTGAAAATGAATGAGAGCTGCATGGTTGGAATCGATGAATGGGGTACTTAGTGGTGTAGGAATGGTCGAACGGACCTACTAGTCAAAGTTGCGAGGGCTTTTATTTGCCATAAACACGGACGTATCGTAAGAACCGAGGTTCAGGATATCTTCCCGCTTGGCGTTTACGAGGCGTCCCTTCTATGTTATAATTTCGGGTCCGTGTATGGCTGGTACGAACTTCAAATCCCTTCTTTTGCTGTAAAACAATTTGCTTCTACTAGGTCTTCAGGGATAACTCGACCAAATCAGATCTCATGGAGGTGGACGATTCCGGTCCATTTCTAAAAGGCGACGTCAATACTAGAAGGAGGCATGGGATAGACTTCAAGGTTCGGGCTCTCTTACTGAACAATTCAATTTCTATGACATCATCATGGGGCCCTATTGTATCTCATGAGCGCAGTGCCAATGGCAAGTAATAGTGGCCCATCTGAGATGAAGAATTCTGACTCACGCTTGGTACGAGAGCAGAGAACTTACCATCCCAGTACAGGTTTGCACCCTTGTCGGTGGGCCAGCGGAACTTGGAGCTGTGAATACCAGTGCTCGCCGTGACCCGCGGCCTGTAGATGAATAGTCAAACCGTCAACTACAGTCTACAAACTATAATTATATGCAGCTCAGAGTCAAACTTTTGGAACGTACTTGGTCAAAAACCTTGCTGGTTCCGCCGCATCCGGTGCTGCAAGGGTAACCCGCTAGACTTGTAACCAGTCTCAGGCTGGACTAGGACTGTGAGATCACTGAGATGCTTAAGAGCTTCAAGTTGACGTAGTGTCGATCTCGGAGTGGCGCGAAGCGAGGGGTTTGAAATCTGCCACATGCCGGAACATACCGGTCGAAGTCGTATGAAGTACGTATGCCTCTCAACGTTCAAACGTTCATGATCATAGTGCATCGAATTCCAGCAGTACTACATAAACTCATCAAATAGTGCGATGAAATGATACCATTTCACTCATTTTACCCGCTCATGATGCTGCAACATCAGCCACCTATTGAACCTTTGACTTGGATATTCAATCCTTCCAGCCTTGACGAGGATGAAAAAAATCATTGCTGTCCTCGAAATACTTCGTGGGCTACGGATGACAACCATGAAGTTCTGAACTTCTTGCATTCAACATCTCCAAGATCTCCGGCGTGCTCCTGTTTCACGCTCTAGGCTTCCCCAGTATCGGGTGCAGCTGTCATCCGAGAGGGCAATTTCCTCGTCATTGTCAATGTCTGGACATGCAATGGAAACCTGGTCTTGTCGTTTTACTCGTCTAGTTTTGTGTGGGTTTCACATATGTTCGGTCACGGTATAAGCCCAACTATATTTTCTCGATCGATGATCATAATCGCCTCCACATCGTCTGTTTCATAAAGATGGCGCTTTCATCTCACTCATGGCAATGAGACCAGTTTCAACTTCATCAAGTACATCACTCCTAGTATTTCTTTGTGATATGCCTGCTTCGGATCTGGTACCCACATGACAGCTCTGTATAAGGACACTGCCAGGGGAACAAGGCTATCGAGATTTCCTGGAGATCGCTGTGTTCATTTCAAAATGTCCAGAGCGCTCGATTGACAGTAAACGGCCACTTTGACAGCATTTATTTCACTTGCATGGGTATGTCCACATGCTATCTACATCACGTTGACTGAAAGATTCACAGCGCTGTTTCGCTACCATCAGAAGTGTATGGAAGACAGGACGTAACGGAGCGCGGCAGTCCTGTCTTCCATAGAAGTGCTAAATTTAGCAGATAACTTTGTCAACTCCGTCAAGGTTGTGCGCAATACTGGTTTTGCCGGCGACAGAGTAATTGTCAGCTTCGTATCGACGAATCGAGCTTGGCCCTGGTACGTGTTATCCTTGATGGTTCATCGCTGGTAATGAATTTTGGACCGCTTGTAGTCATTGAAAGATTGGCTTCACACAAGTGAGTTGCTCCCTTTCCTGATCTTGGACTTTTTATATGCTTGCAGTAGCATGGCTTTGTTATTCGCAGAGGTTCCTGAGGATGCGGTGGCTTCCCAGCCGTTGTGAGCACGGTGCCGAGAGTGTCTGAACACCACCGTTTGATCCTTTGAACCATCTCGGCCCGACAGTCTCCCCTAACAGTATCTTCCTATCTCTCAAATTGATCGGCAATGGTTTCCTGTCAATAATGCCGCCTAGAACACCTTGTTGAAAGGTTGATTGTTCGTGACAGAGAGAGTAGGGTAAGGTTGCAAAGAGGCAACGCAGCTCATATCTTCAAAGGCTTTCAGCTATGTAGTGGCATGTAGTGAAGAAAGTGCTGAATAGATTAGTGTCGCGGCCCCCTTACGGAAGGTCGGTTCGCTCAAATCTAATGCTAATAGTAGGTTCTGGACCGAAATACTGCCGATATGTTCCCCACGGGCCACGACGTCGACTACATATGTAATAGTGGTGATCACGATGGGCAGGAAGCTCAAGTCAAGCTTGTCTGGCACTGTTTCACACAATGGGTAGCTCACCGTTGGCGACGCGCCCTCCATTTCGGCGCTGGGTTCGCCCTGTCCTGTTCGCCATTGCACTCGTCTTCCTAGTCCTTTTCCAATCATCAACCTTCCTCTCTTCCACGTTCTCTCAATCCAGCCCACACGAGCTCATCCGTCGCTCCCAGATCCTCTCCAAATGTGCCTACACACGCGCCAAACCCGGGCCTCCACCCCATTTTCATGCTCGCACACAGAGTGACCGCTACGCAGCGAACACAAAGCCTATTCTCGTGCGTAACGCAACTATCTGGACAGCCGCTAATGATGGGCACGAAATCCTCACTGGCGACCTGCTCATGCACTACGGACTTATCAAAGCTATCGGTCAAGTTCCTCTTTCCATGATTCAGCAGCTCGAGTTGGAGAATGTGAACTTGGAGATTGTCGATGCTCATGGAGCTTGGGTGACCCCTGGGATTGTTGATTTGCACTCTCATATTGGTGTTGGTAGTGTGCCTCAGCTAAATGGTGCGTTTATGTGCTACTCCACAATATCCATAGGGTCCCATTTCCTGCAGGTGCACGCGACGGGAATTCTCGCAAGGCCCCCATCTTGCCCTGGTTGCGCAGTATCGACGGGTTGAACACCCATGACGCGTCATACGAACTCGCTATGGCTGGAGGTGTCACTACCGCGCAAATTCTCCCCGGGAGTGCAAATGATATCGGTTAGAGCTGTCTCATACTTCGTCTAATTGCTGATCATAAATCTTATCTACTAGGTGGCCAGGCATTCATTATGAAGCTTCGTCCTACAGCTGAACGTTCACCTTCGTCGATGCTCCTTGAGCCTCCCTATACCCTCAATGGCTCTCACTTTGACCACTCTCTCACGCCCCGCTGGCGACACATGAAGTATGTAGTTTCATTCCCTCCATCTTCTCTTATTTATCTTTCATCCCCGATAGACATGCATGTGGTAAGTTCCGGAAGACGCCTCCTTTTACTCCTCGCTCACTCACTCACAAGGTGAAAACCCATCCCGTGTCTATGGCATGACGCGCCTTGACTCTGGGTGGAACTTCCGTGCCGCCTACGACAGCGCCCGAAAGCTGCGTGATGCTCAAGATGCCTTCTGCTCCAAAGCAGAGTCTGATTCATGGGATGACCTCGCGGGGGAGACATTTCCTGAAGACCTGCAGTGGGAATCCCTCGTCGATGTGCTCCGCGGACGCGTGAGGCTCGCCGTGCACTGCTACGAGGCCGTTGATCTCGACGGAATCGTCCGCGTACGTATTTTGTCTTTTCCTTTTCTATTTTTTACTTGCGCGTACTTGCTTAATGTATGCTCTTGGACAGCTTACAAATGAGTTTGAGTTCCCGGTGGCATCATTCCACCATGCTGGGGAAACGTACCTCGTCCCGGACTTGTTGAAGAAGACATGGGTAAGTCTTTTCTTCTTTCCTCGTTGCTCGTTTGCAACTTCCTTCTGATGATCTTCCTTTCCACCAGGGAGGCACGCCTGCCATTGCGCTCTTTGCATCCAATTTCCGGTACGTATATGCGATGCACTTTTGGCCGGCATCTGTCATAGGGCTGATGTGGTTGGTTTTGCGTGAAGGAAGAAACGCGAGGCATATCGAGGATCGGAGTTCGCTCCGCGGGTGCTGGCGGAGCATGGAATCGACGTTGTTATGAAGGTAAGTGTCGCTCTACATTTTCGTTTTACTTTCTTCTTTAGTTATGCTGCGCCAACACGCTCTTTTATACCGCATGCACTCGTGTTTGGAGTCACAGAACTCGGGTATATGTTTTTACCCAATGGTCATGATCTACCAGCCTTTCCGTTCATCCATAACGCATATAGTCTATACTCACTTACACCATACAACTTGATGTCGCTTCTAACTAACCTCGTCCTTGCAGTCTGACCACCCTGTTGTCAACTCCCGCTACCTCTTGCACGAAGCCGCCCAAGCACACTATTATGGCCTCAACCCCGCACTTGCCCTCCTCTCCGTCACCTATACTCCTGCTACTGCCATGGGGATGGGCCATCGGATTGGGATGCTGAAACCAGGTACGTGGGGCTATTAGTTAAGTCCAATGAAGAAACTAAGTCTCGAATGGATTGCAGGGTATGACGCTGGTACGTCTTGCTTGCGGTCAATAGTAACACAAAAGACACGTCTGATTGTCTAATCGGAACTAGACGTTGTGATTTGGTCCTCTCACCCCCTCTCACTTGCTTCAACGCCCACCCAGGTCTACATTGATGGTATCCCCCAGCTCTCCCTTCCCGACCAGTATATCGCCAAAGGACCCACTACGCCCCCGCGCACGCCCAATTTCGACTCTGAGAAAGTGGCAACGGTCACGTACGAGGGTATTCCCCCACTTGAGCCTCGGAGCGTAAAAGCGGCGCTGTTCGTTAATGTCTCGGGGCTTTACATGAGGGGTGAGGGCCCGAGTGGATTGATGCGTGTTTCCGAGCAGGCGGGATCGGTGGGCGTGGAAGATGGCCGAGTAGTGTGTGTTGGTCAATGCTCGGATTTTGCACAAGGGGCTGTTGATGTTGTCGACCTTGAAGGCGGCACGATCACCCCTGGACTGACGAGCTTTGGTTCGCCTTTGGGGCTTGTGGAGATAAGGCTTGAGCCGAGTACGAACGATGGAAGTGTTCATAACCCCCTTGATGGGGACCTGCCCACCGTATTGGGTGACAAGGTGATAAGAGCACAAGACGGGCTTATGTTTGGTGGTCGGAATCTATTGTATGTGTTCTGTTTCATCCTTTCCGTCTGCATCTATCCCGAACTCACCAACTCACCTTTTGGATTGCAGACTAGCCTATCGCGGCGGCGTCACAACAACCATCACTGCCCCCGCAGGGACCTTCCTGCAGGGCATATCTACTGCATTCACACCTGGAGCTGCGCATGCCCGCGTTGAAAATGCGAGTATTGTTGATGAGGTCGCGTTGCATGTGGCTGTGAGCATGTCTTCAAAAGTCGGTGTGAGCACCCAGGTGGCAGCACTTAGGAATATGTTGTTTGGGGAGGGTGGGGATGAGGTGCTTAGGAGCGTTAGAAAGGTTAACATATTGTACTTCTCCTGCATTGACTCAATACTGAACCTTAGAATCAAGGGTAAAACAGCGCTCGTCGTAGACGTTGAGAGCGCAGACATAATGGCGACGCTGCTTCGGCTCAAGGATGAGTACGAGGCTCATTCCGGGAGGGAGCTTCAATTGACATTCGCATGCGCCACCGAAGCTCATCTCCTTGCGCACGAGATTGCGAAGGCAGGCGTGAGCGTGATTGTCACGCAGAGTAAGCCATTCCCATTCACTTGGGAGCAGCGGAGGATGTGAGTACCCTGTTTTCTTTCACTTGATTCTTCTTGGTTCGATCGTCTTTTCTTTTTCTCGGCTGTGATCAAGTATGCTAACCTACCTTATCGCATAGACTCGCTGGCCCGCCAATCACGCAGGAGAGCCTGGTCACTGCGCTTTTAAAGGCTGGTGTTAATGTAGCCATTGGTGTCAATGATGAGTACAATGCTCGGAACACACGTTTCGAAGTCGGTTCGGTGTGTTTTGTCGGACCCTTCTTTTTATGACTTTTGCCCTAACGCCAACCCCAGTCTCTCCTCATGTCTAATGGTGTTATCGATCGCACGACGGCTCTCGCGCTTGCCACGACAAACCTCGAGAAGGCGCTCGGAGTGCAGAGGGAGATGCCTCAGAACCTTGTGGCATACCGTGGTGGGGACGTGTTTGAGTTTGAAGCCAAGGTGGTGGGTGTTCTATCAGAGACGTTGGGGCGAACAGATCTGTTTGTATAAGCAGAGCGAGAGCCCTATTCGTAGGCCCTGAACTTCATATAGGGACGGATGTATTGCCACTGACAATAAAGATTTTGTAATGTACATTTTTCAACGTTAAACTAGGATGAAGACGCGATTTGTGGCAAAGGTATACATATTTTTTCTTTGTGACCGAATTTTAATTCAAATGGACATGCTCTTCCTTCAAATGGACATCACTGCGAACCTCTTCTTCATATCAGATCGAGATATTGTAGAGTTGAAAAGCGAAGCTTTGCCTGCATAGAAGGAGGTTTCGAACGGTATGCTGCGTCCGAACAGCATGTGTTCGTTGATCATAGACACCGTGGCCCACGCATGCTCGGCGCCTTCTGGGAGCAGTGGCAGTAGCACAAATCTCGTTTTGACAGGGTACCTTGTCTTCGCATCCCGAGGCTCCGCAAACATTTTGGCGGCCAGCTCGTCGTGGGAGTAAGATGATGGAACAGGGTCATTTTCGTGAGTGACGGAAGGCTCAGAGGGAGCATCGTTCGAGTCCCTTGTGTGTTTACTAAAATCGTAGATGCGCAGATACTGCAAGCCTGCCTCATTGCAGGGTGGAAGAATTTCCAGCGCCCTTGTACCATCAGTGCTCACGGTTGTGCAGTAGAAGAATTCCGACATTCAAAGGAGTCCTGGGGTATCGGAAGACAAAACCATATGCGTTCCCTCTGGTCCCCAGTCGGACCAAGGCACTGTGTGTTGGTGTGGCAACTGTGTCACTGCTAGATGGATCTGTCTCCGGATAGTCGACATGGGGATGTATTTGACATGCGAACCGTGTATTCGGAGTGGCCCAGGTGTAAATATAATTTTGAAGCATGGCGTGACGCTGAGACGCTGTGGCTTCATCGGGAACATTAATCTACTCCACACCAGCGGCTTTCAGAGCAAAGCGGTATGCAAGTTGAGGAACAGACTGGATGACATGGCAAAACGATCTGATACCTGAGGGGGAAAAACTTTTCAATAAATATGAATACTGGTTAAAATGAGACCTACACTGTCGCATGCCCCGAGGGTCGTTTCATCTGACACGTTGAGCATCTTAACGAGAATGTCATCAGGGAGATCTTGGAAGGTCGACCCAGGACCCGTCATAGAGCCTGTTATAGGCTCACAGATTGTGAACAACCAGATGTGACGATTAGATGCCTGCGGCCAGATGGAATGCGAAAGATAAGAGCAGAACGCGAGGCATTATCGGTTTAAAGTACTTGCCCAGATCCAATCAACGGGATCTAATTCACAGTCAGAAACGCGTCTCGTCGGACATTATAGCTATAGGGCCACGAGAGTTATGCATGTAGATCTAACTCGTGGCCGCTTGACTCGGCTTGAGACGATTGTGAGGATATAGAACATTCCAAATCCAGCCTGGCTTATTTCTTTTGTTCATCAGCTAAGTATTATAGGAAAGAGATAACCCACACAACAGATCAGATAACATCTCTCTGGGTATCTCCGGGCCTCCGGCATCTTCAGGACCGTGCAAAACAAAACATCATGAAAGCTCTGAGAAACACAGAACAAGTAAGTACGAGGAACACAACAGCGCACACCATGACTATCACCCCGCCCCGGTGATAAAGTACCAGAACCCCACCACAGGCCTTACACTATCCCGCATCCCATTCCTAAACAGCTCCGACTTATCATTCGAGCAGATCTGTGCGCCCACTGCACCCGCAACGATCACCGTGTCAAACAATTCCCCATTATCATCCAGCTTCACATCGAGATGAGCGTACCCGCATGGCACACATTCATCGTCGATCATTGGGTATGGCATCCCGTCGAGCACCAGGAAAGGGCGCCACGAGCCGCGGATGGTGTACACCGCGGCGAATTGAGCTGCACTCAGCGTCCGTGGATCTGCAGGACGAAGCAGCTTCTTCGGCGCGTCTTCCCGCATGCGTTCAGCATTTAGCGGGGGACCCTGCCACATGCCTTGCTCGTTGAACACGCAAAACGCGGTGATCCAGCCTGAGAGGTAGGTCGGCCCGCTCCCGCCTCCCTCGTAGTGCGCGACTTTGGACCAGAAATCAATGTTTTCAGGGCTGGAGGGCGTGTGGAAGGCTGCTACGAATTGAGAGATGATGGGGTGAAGGAGGTGATACCATGCTATCGTTTCTATGCTGTATAGTTTTAGCCGCTCTAGTCGCTCAAGGATGTCCTCCCAGTCATGTCTCTCCCCGAGGAGCGTCACAAGCGGTATCCCGCAACGCAGCACAAACTTGTAGCGGAAATACTCTTTCATCGTCGCCATCATAGACATTGCGTACACTGTCCGGTCTACATCTGTCGTCGTTGAAAATTCAGGCATAATCCAGTGCCTCAGCATCGGATCCGTTACGCGTGTGTGCATAAGCTCCGACATCTGACGCGCCATGAGTGGAAAATCTGCCGTGTGACGATTTCCACCGCCAATGATGATAAGTTCTTCCTGGCCCTCGTGCGCTACGAAATGCGAACGGAGCTGCTCGGCGTTTGCGCTCACGAAGAAGCTGAATTGGGTGAGGATCGCGGTCCAGACGTCATCCGGGCGGAGGATGAGCCCACGATGGTTGTTGTACGCCTCAAGCACGGTATGCACGAATCCGTTGGGCTTTGGCATGACATCACGCAGTGCATCGAGCTCGATGGGGAGGGACGTGCGAAGGAGCTGGAGACAACGCGCGAATTGCTCAGGGGAGATCTTTTCGAGAACGGTAAGGTAAGGGTTTTGGTGAAGAGGGATCTGAAGACGATAGTCTTCTGTAAAAGACTCGGCGGGGTGCGTGGCGGGACAGAATGAAGTCACGCCAGGAGGAAATTGTTGAGTCTGGGAATAGGTCTGGTGCTCGGTATGATTCAACATTGGGAATGAGATGAACATACCGTGGAGAGCGGGGACAGAAACTCAAATGATGCCGCAGAACTAGCCGTAGGGGATATTGGGGAGAACTCATGAGGAGACATGGCGTGTGTGGGGGATGTGGTTGAGATGACTCTGTGATGCCGTTTCTGAAGCCTTGAGGTCGAATGCGACCTGATTGAGCCATCAATACTCTCTGTTGGAGCGAAGCCCGTGAGGATAGCGGATCCAGCTTCTTCCTTGAACTTGCTGCCTGCAGCGAGAGGCAAGCCAATGCTGATCGGAGAAAGTGGTGGTGATTTAGGAGGGGGTGTTGGAGGTCGATCGGTGTCCCTCGATCTCGAGAAGATACGCCCAAGTGATAATTTTCGGACCATAAGCTTGAGCCTGGAAAAGGGGTGTGTTTGCGAACAAAGTCGAGTCGAGAAGGAGTGGGCGTCGAGGAAGGGTGTTGATATCAATTGTGACAGGCACTGCACATCTCGTGCCTATTTCTGAGTACAAAAATGGATCGAATGGACCACGAGATAGAAGTCAAAGATGTTCAGCTGACTTTGAAGGATTAGATTAACAGGGCAGCTGATGCTCGCTATCCCTTTCATGGAATAATCATCGCAACAGGCCTAGGGCATCAATTTTGACCGAATTAGCCCGAAATGCTTTGCAGGATTCAAATCAGTTTATTCGGCTAATAGTCTATAGAAGACTTGAAAGAAGTAAAAACCAGCTGCTGTCGCAGTGACAAGACCAGCTCATGAGGCTCGCATGCGTAGCTGGATAACAGATTCAGCCATGGAGGACGTTCAAGTTATGAATGGTAACGACTCGGAAGAGACGCAACGTGATGTGACACCTGATCATGACTCGTGACAACGTTGCAAAAAACCAACCTTTGGAGTCCGACTCGTCAATCGATTCTATGGGCTCCATACTGATATTACCAGGCTGCAGCCTGTTCTGAATTCTGCCAGATGCAGCCAAACTCGGGCTGCCACCTTCCATACAGAGGCGGCGGACTACCCGATACGAGGCCTAGTGTAAGCGCGAGCAGAGCTTGAATCGACTTCTAGAGCTGATCATGATGAAATTTAAATCACCCACCAGCTTTACCAGGGTAACCAAACCTCATCCACTTTCGAGCCAGTGGACACAGCGGATCGATCATCATTTGTTTCATTGTGAACCGCAGCAAGTCAGGAGCTAGCCAAATTTGATTGGGATCTTGCGTGACAGGAGTATTAATTGCCTTAGGGGTTTCTTGGCGATACTATATAACGGCGACGAAGCGGGGCTCGAGATCTTCTCCTGACTCCTCCAACTGTCCCCCAACTTGCCATCATACAATTGCGCCATTTTATTTAACACTGCACCAGTTACTGCACCATTTGAAGCTGGTTCTCCGATAACAGGTTCTTCTTCATCCCCTCATTCAGTCTCGAGGCACTGTTTTTGACCGTTATCTATTCGCAAGATGAAGTTTAATTCAATCACTGTAATCTTTCTCGCTGCCGCAACCGGACCCGCAGTCGCAGGCCCCATTGGGTACGCTATATGTCAAACAGGTAAGGTCAACCAGCGTGATCATTGCGAGTACTGCTGTCTCAACTCGTTGAGTAGGCTGCAACGGCATCGCTGTGGCCTGTTACGCCGGGGCGGGGTTTACGTTCGGCGTCGCACCGCCTGCTGCCCCTCCCGCAATAATTGCGTGCAATGCAGCCCTTGGGGCGTGTATGGCAGCTTGCGCCGTAGTCGCGCTTGGACCCACTCCCTGAGTGAGTGAGTCCCATCGTGAATGCGGCGACGAGAACGAACATGTCCGAGGCTCAGGGTCTAGTGTAATATTAGTGTATTCTTTTTCATATCGTGCATCGGTCTTGTGTGAGTGAAATCACACATAGTAGTACTGTGTCGGAAATGCGTTCAACCCCTGTATAAGCATCAGTATGGATGCACGCTGACATCCCAATTGTTTCTACTCTTTGAGGGCATGAATGTTTCCTTGTCTAAAAACTGAACGTGGAAAAGATTACAATTTCCGAGACGTGCCAGAGATTTCTTTACCTCGTAACCTCGCCACTAATAGGAAGCGTTTATTTACCGCGACGTCGTTCAACGGCCGAGATCGAATGGTGATGCGATTTTAGATCGATTTGGGTATAAACAAGTTACTGCAGTTCTGATAGATATCTTCTTAGTACAATCCCTGAGGCGGAGCAAACTGGTTGAGTTGTCACATGATTCTTGATTGATATCCACCTCAGCTAGCGTGCGATGAAATATTGTGCCCGGAGTCCATGAAAATTGCATTTCCACTAATGATAAACATAATGAAATAAAAAGCATATAGCGACGTGCGTGGATGTATCTTCCATAAAAATTTAATGATAAACATCATGAATGTAATAAAAGCAGCGTTCAATGTACATGTTGATCGACAGCGCTGTAACTCCCTGCCCTATCTGAAGCTAAAAAAGCGACAAGTTAGTAAGTATAACACTAAAGAAAGAGAAAATAGTACCTCTATCGGACATATGCTAGTTTCGTCACCACATCAAACCGCATCAGGAAAATTACCATCAGGGCTGTCAGGACCGCCTGAGTGCTGCTGCGTGCGCTTGTTGGGGATCTCAGGTTTGCTTGGACCGTTGGAGTCAAGCTGCGTGCGCTTGCCGGGGAACTCAGCTTTAGGACCGTTTGAGTCAAACTCCGTGCGCTTGTCTGGCCCGTCAGGAGTGCTAGGACCGGCGGGAACGCTAGGACCGTTGGAGTCGAGCTCCATGCGCTTGTCTGGCCCGTCAGGTCTGCTAGGACCATTGGAGTCGAGCTCTGCGCGCTTGCCGGGGAACTCAGCTTTAGGACCATTGGAGTCAAGCTCCCCGCGCTTGCCAGGTGAGACGGGATCGTCAGGATCGTTGGGAGAGCTGACGTGGCTGACGTCCCTGGAGTTAGGCGCACTAGGTGTGCCAGGACCGTTAGAGTCAAGCTCCCCGCGCTTGCCAGGCGAGACGGGATCGTCAGGATCATTGGGAGCGCTGGGGTGGCTGACATCCCTGGTGTTAGGCGCACTAGGTGTGCCAGGGCCGTTAGAGTCAAGCTCCCCGCGCTTGCCAGGTGTGACTGGATCGTCGGGATCGTTGGGGTGGCTGACATCCCTGGTGTTAGGCGCACTAGGTGTGCCAGGACCGTTAGAATCAAATTCCCCGCGCTTTCTAGTCGAGACGGGGTCTTCAGGATCGCTGGGATGGCTAACGTCCCTGGTATTAGGCGCACTAGGTGTGCCAGGACCGTTAGAGTCAAGCTCCCCGCGCTTCTCAACCGAGTCAGGAGAGTTGGGCAACTCGGGTG
This sequence comes from Suillus clintonianus, assembly GCF_016758775.1. NCBI lineage: Eukaryota > Fungi > Basidiomycota > Agaricomycetes > Boletales > Suillaceae > Suillus > Suillus clintonianus. The sequence continues at coordinate 51,586 of NW_024539345.1, forward strand.
AGTTGGGGGAGGGCGCCTCGGGCGAGTTGAGTGAGTCGGGATTACTTGTGCGGTGGGTGGTGTCCCTAGTGTTGGGCGCACTAGGTGTGCCAGGACCGTTGGAGTCAAGCTCCCCGCGCTTGCTACTCGAATTGGGGTCTGTAGGTGCGGCAGGTGCGTAAATACAGGTGTTGTCAGTCTCCGCGCGCTTGCTACTCGAGGCAGGTACGGTAGGCGGGTAAAAACACTCGTCGTCACGCTTGTCAGCTGAGTGCATGTCGCGTGAGTCGGGCGTGCTGGGAGAGCCGGGAGAGCCGGGAGAACTCTCGTCGGGTGTGCCGGGGAAAGCGGAAGAGCTGACATCCCTGGTATTAGGCGGGTCGGGTGTGCCAGGACCGTTGGAGTCAAGCTCCGCGCGCTTGCTACTCTCATTAGGGTCTGTAGGTGCAGCAGGTAGGGTAAGACCGTTGGAGTCAAGCTCCGCGCGCTTGCTGCTCTCATTAGGGTCTGTAGGTGCGGCAGGTAGGGTAAGACCGTTGGAGTCAAGCTCCGCGCGCCTGCTGCTCTCATTAGGGTCTGTAGGTGCGGCAGGTAGGGTAGGACAGGTGGTTGAGTTTGTGTCGCGCTTGCTACTCTCATTAGGGTCTGTAGGTAGCGTAGGACATGTTGTTGAGTTGGAGTCAAGCTCTTCGCGCTTCCGAGGCAAGTTAGGCGAGTCAGGCTCGTCAGGTGCACTGGGGGGGCTGAAGGACCTAGAGTTAGGCCCTTGAGGTGTGCTGGGACCGTTGGAGTCAAGCTCTGCGCCCTTCTTACGGAAGTTAGGTGAGTTAGGCGAGTCGGGCTCGTCGGGCGCGCTGGGGGGGCTGAAGGACCTAGTGTTAGGCCCATCAGGTGTGGTACTAGTAGGACCATTGGAGTCGAGTTCCCCGCGCTTATCAACTCCATCAGGCGCGTCTAACTCAAAGTTGGGCGGGATAATCGGGATGGGTACCAAGTTGGCAGAGCCAGAGCTGGAAGTCCCGAAGTCCCTAGCGTTACGATAGCCATGGAGGTTTGAGGCAAGCACCTCACGCCTAGCCAACGCTGCATAGCATATCAGTATCAATCCCACTAACTAAAGTGACACAAGAGCGCTTACATCTCATCAACAACTGCGGTGTGGGATATGCCGCAGCGATAACGACAAAGGCCATGAGCGTCGTGAAAGCATGTGAGAGCTGCATGTTGGGATCGAGAGGAGTGACCACAGTGTCGACGTCGGATCCCGTCAAGAGTCGCGGGGGCTTTTATACCTTTCCAAATGTCCCTCCGAAGCAGCTGACGAAAATGGGAGTACATCGAAAACAGTTTGATTGGAAGGAAGACAATATGTGCTCGTTTACCACAAACAAGGACATTATTATCGTAAGAACAGAGATCAGGATATCCCGGGGCCATAACCATGGCTCCGAGCAGTTACAAAGAGTCCCTTGCATGTTAGAATTTCGGGTCCATGTCTGAATGGTATGAACTCCAAGTTGCTTCTCTTGCTGTAACAATTCCTTCTAGGCTCTCATGGAATAAATCAACCCAATCAGATCTCATGGAAGCAGATCAGCAAATAGACTGCAGTGGACGTCTGGTACTTACGAAGAACGAGCGTTATGCCTCGTCATGGCTCGCTTGAAAGGCGCCCCTAGAATCATGTTCGGGTCCATTTGGTGACGTTACTAGTAGCCGGCATGGTATGAACTTCAAGTTTCGTGCAGCGCTCAATGACTGAACAATTCTGCTTCTAGGTCTTTACGGGCTAAATCTCGTCACGAAACGAACAGTTATGAAGAAATCTGGCTAGAACGGAGGTAAGTAGCGCGCATTTGGTAAGGAAGCTGGGGACTTGCCGTCTACCTTCGTGAACTCCCTCGCTCACATTGCCTGAAGCCTGCCAGTGGTCCAGAAATTCTGGGCTGCGGCCCACCTGGACCGAATTACAAAGTGGGTTTGCCTTTGTTGACCTGTTAATGAATACTTGAACCACCAACAACAGGTCAGCTACGAACTCTAATACGGTCAAACACTCCCCCGCTAGTTACCTCATCCCAATCATTGGTTTGAAAAAATAGATGTGACTAAGCTCGAGAAACACTGGCCCGACAATGTTCGTATGATCACAAACTTCGTCTCGCATACATACTGCGGCCGATACGTGTCGTTTCGCATCGTCTCGTCATCTTCAAACTCGGCCCACCGTGTCGCCGGAGGGAAAGAAAGACATGATTGGGTGGAGATGTCAAACAAAAAATCGGATTCGCGAAGCGCTCTCGTTATGTTCGAGCTCGAAGGTGAGCAGCGCTTACCAGTCAACTTCGTTTATGGGACTGAATTTGTAAGGAATCAAGTTCACAGAATAACGCTAGAATTTGTGTTCTGACCTGTTTCCGTTATTTTTTTGAATACACAGTTAGTATATAACGGTGGGGCGCTTGAAGTAATTCTCTTGGCGCCGGACTGCGTTTCATACGACGCGATGATACCTGCAACAGCTCCAGAATGCCACATGTGCGATGCCAAATACAGATATGCGTTGAAGGCATTGGAACGCTCTAGATGTTTGAAGAGGGCCTGCAAGCGACGTGTTTGGTGAGCGCGGCTTTAGCTCAAGTTAATCATGCCAAAACGTTACGAGACCTGATGGGAGTGTTGAGAAGACACAAGTGAGATGATGTTATCAAACTTGCCAAGTCAATTAACAGCTCTCTGCCGGTTGGCCGATCCAAGATGCTCTGATGGGCTGCTGGCACGGTGTGTCAAGGGTTCGCATCACAAAATTCGTGGAACCAAAGTAAACCAACGCCGTAATTTCGCGCGTTCGATGAAGGCAAGCAGACGTTGATTCCAATAATGACGTTTCAGCGGCGTCAAGAAAATAGCGTTATGAAAGGATTCTATCACGGGCTAAAGCGAGTAAGTATCACGTGCAAGTGTGGGGAAGGAGGACCGTTTCGGTACTGTCGGAGTGAATAATCAACTTCGCTTCAGGCCAGCCGAATATCTCCCTCGACCTTTCCATCCGCGTCTGCAATTCGAGTCCGTAGTGCGTCACTCTTGTGGACGCGTCACGGTATCGAAAGTGTTGGCTTGCGTTAATGGCAGTTGGCCCATCTGAATCTGCATCAGTATTACTTCACGACCACCAACAGTCACAATGCGGAATGTCGTTATAACGTGGTCATTGCCAAGATCAATGGCAGAAGTGAGTCACTGCCTGTGGATCCAGATTGTTACGCTTTATCGTACGGGTGTGGTTGAAATTTATCGAAGAAAAGCTCAACTCGCGTTCATGCAACACAGTTTTTGCTGACTCGAATCTCCCTCCCACCCCATTTGCAATGTCCAGATCCGTTTTGACATTGAAACACTGAAGGAAACCTTGACCTTCATGCCGACCTCCCGTTCGATCATGCTTGGCGGTGATGCACAATCATTATAAGTCCGGGTTATTTTGTTCTCTATTCGCGACTAGGCTACGCCCACCGGCGAAGATCATGATCGGCAAGAAGATGTGGCACACGCATCAGATAAACAAGGTTAACGTAGGTTAATGTTTCCCATTTCATACAGTTCTGGTTATCCTCCCGACACTGCTACAAGTCTTCGGATCAGAACACAACTCATCTCCGAGCGGCCGGTCGCAGAAGGTCACGGATCACTACACCCTGCAGAACTCGTCACGTACAAATGCATCCCATTAATCCTCTTCCAGCCTCGGGCACATCCCGCTAACTTGCAGAAGAGCATCCCTTCCACTGGCGCCAACTCGCGATTTCTTCAAATCAGTGAAGCCTGGAGTTGTCGTCCCACAAAAACGGAATCACCTTGTGTATCTTCCTCACTTCCAACTCACAAAATTATTTCTCTCTCGTGATTCGTCAGTCAGCACTGAGCAGGCGCCTATAAGCAATCTTCTGTATTCTTGCCTACTTATATGTACGATACCAATTCTGACAATTGGAAACACGCTCACAACTTCACGTGTCACTTTTGATATCCCCTCGTCTATCTGCCAAATGACACTGTAGTAACACCGCTGATACCAATTGATACACCATCCTTGATTTCTTTCCTGGCGAGTTTCAAAATTTCACGGATAGGCTTGTTGGAGCTTGGCAAGGAGTCTAAGCGAATTGATTCAAGCCAGCGAGGCTCGGCGACATTCCGAAAGCCGATTCGATTAGGCATTGCAGCCTGGTTTCTTTGTGCGGCATGCCCACTGTGCGTGCCAGCGCCAAGTTGCACCCACACACGGTTTTCATCGCCGTGTCCACCGCTCAGCGCTTTTAACCACAGTGTCCCACTCTCTCACCCAGTTTTGAGAAAAAATTACATCGTCGCTTCTGAGCCGTCCGCGTCATCCAACCATAATGTCCAAGAGGGGCCCGCCATACGCTACCCTCCTCTTTGCCTGCTCCTTGTTTATCTCTGTAGAAAGTATACCCCACGGTACGGCCCTGCTCAGAAAACGAGCAGTCCCAGAAATAGGCGGTTCACAAGGAGGTATGTAGTTTCCCCTCGTTCTACTCTTCTCCCGCACATTGCCTGAGTAATGTCTCCAAATATCAATCTCCAACAGGTTTCATCGGGCTCGTCGTCGGTCTAAGTGTGCTCATTCTCATCTGCTGCATCGCAGTCTTCTTTCTCCTCCGCAACTACGAACCCTCCGAACAAGAACGTGCTGCACGCCGTGAGCGCTACCGCAGTCACCGCGACCACCAAGAATACGATTCAACAGCTGCCTCGGCAGGGCTCAGCTCCTTTGGGGACAAGCTCCGCGGGATGTGGGCAGATAGGCGCAGTAGCGGGAGTAGGAGCAGAAGTGGCGGACGACGAGGTGGGCGTGGTTGGATCCAAGCTGGCTCGGGTGACGAATGGGAGACTGATTCAGATCACGGTGAAGGGCGTGGGGCACAGCAGCCCATGCAGCCCTTCTCCAGGCCTTTGCAAGAGGGCCCAGAAATGGACTCACCGCTATCGGATGGGGAGTCATTTACACCGATCCATTATGGGGATCCGTATGCAAAAGGCTCATTGCAGGTGACATCGCCACAGCGGGTGACTTTTGCGCGTTCGCAGTCGCCGCTGTCTCAATCGAGCTCACCTATGTCCCCTGGATCACATCGAGATGCAAGTGTGGATGACGAAGAGGTGCGCCCGCCTGACCACCGTCATTTCTCTACACAATCTTCAACATCAGTGCGGACTTTCGAGGGAGGCACAAAGTTTATTGAGTCGCTCTAGCTTGTGATAGTTTTTCTTATGTTTTGCCTTTGTTCAGACGTGTGTTGTCCTCTTTCATCTTTTGCTCTCATCGCCCACGTATACTCACCACACATATTGTATCATTCGGACGCTCATACGTGCGGTTTTTCTTGCATGCTCTCTTGCAATGTATCTTTAGTGATACTCCTGCTACTCCCCCGCTAAATGCATATTAATCTTGATCTACCACGGACCTTTGGCACCGCACAATCTTGGTTCCAGCTGGAGACATTTTACAGAAAATCATAATGTGGGGTGGGGGTCAGCAATTCACCACCAAGTAACACGTTCATTGGACACCTGACAATCGGCTACAACTACTAGGTTTTTCTTATCTTTCTATCATGTCCCGGTAATTGATCTCGCCCTGTTTTCATAATGCAACGAGTCTCGACTATGACGCGTGACGCATGAGCTGTGTTGAGCTGATTTATCGAGTCGCAGTATTAAACGGCATGGGCAATGCGGAGTAGAATCTCGCCAGCTCTCATGACCAGCTCATTGATCGCGTTATTCCGCAGGTGCATAGAATGTTGTGCTAACGGGCAAGCGCGACAAAAGCATTCGACAAACTACGCGTACAGGTTAAACGTAATGTGACTGACGAAGTGGTAATACCGCCACAACGCCGCATTCAATCTACAGCTAAAGTGTACAAAGTCAGGTATCGAAATGACAGCAGAACACAAAAACTACCTCTTCCGCAGACAAGATTACCCCTCGGGCGTCTCAGTGTACATTGATGCGACATGAGTGGTGAGGTTGGATTCGAGCTCCTCTAATGCGATAGGTGTGTACATGAGCAATCCACCGGGTATAGTATATGGATGACTTACCTCTCTTGTGATCATTGGTGGGTTCATAGCAGAATCCTATCTCGCCAATGGTAGCTGTATCTTCAGTGTCATGGTCAAAGTCACAAGAACGCGTCCCAACGTTTAACGTGGGATAAGCTACAGCAATAGCGACAAATGACACAAGTATGCTGAAAACAAGGGAGAGTTGCATGGTTCAAGGCGTAATTGAGAGGAATGATCAGTGTTAATGTCCAACCTCGTCAAAGTTGCGATGGCTTATATACATTCTTACGGGTCTGCATTGATCAGTAGGATTCGATTAAGAAACACACAGGCCACCTAACTTAGGTCCCCGCGGGGGAAGCTCAAGCCCGGCCAGATTTCGTGGAACCAGGTAGGCAAATGACAGACCATCTGGTACGAAGAAGGATGAGCACTTGCTGCCTTTGTTGCAAGGCATGCCTTCAGTGAAGGGTCAAACATTCCAAAGTTGGAAATCACGAACATCATGTTGACTTTCTCGCTCACACTAAAAGGAAGCCTTGGCAGTCTAGGAAATTGGTGCTTGGATCAGTCATAACGTTGACTGGTTTAATAAAGTGGGCATCACCATGGTTGACTCGTTCATGAACGGTTGAGCCGTCGACTACAATGTCAACGTCAAAGCATTAGTCCTCAATCACCTAGGGTTAGTATATTCATCAGCTTAGCACCTGAGGATAACTCTATATTCAAAAAAAAATTACAGCCGGCATCACCCCGCATCACACAATCGGACGGTTTCCGAGACGAACGACCGAGATGCTTTAAGTTCAGTCAGCACAAGTTGAAAACTGCGCTCGACTTTGCAAGTAAATAGGTATGAATATGGAACTCAGCTCACAGCGATGAAATTGTACCCTGCTATAGCTACTGAGAACCGTCATTGGGAGACAATCGACAAATCATGGCAAGGAAGGCGGCCGATGCTATCCCTCGAGCGGTCCAGTTTGGATATATAAACAAACGAGATGTTTAGCTACCAAAATGTACTTGAAGGTTGAAGTTAGGGCCCAAGTTAGGTAGAAATCTTTGAATCCCTCGTGCACCCAGACGTAAGTGGGCATTTCGATTTAGTAGTCGGAAAGACATAAGCAGGACATCGACCAGTGTAGCCGGAGAATATGTGGATGAGAATGACATAGGCTATCAGTCGGCCAGCTGCTGTCAGGTGATTGCACCTCTGCTGACACGTTCCTCCAGACTTGAAGTGCACTCCCCAACAAGCAACACCTTAACCGCTACACAACTCAATAACCACATCGGCCAGAGTACATGAGTGAGTCGTGATGTAAAAGTCATCATAAAGAAAAGGAACAGACCAACTACACGTCCAAAAATATTCCCGAGAAATATTTCTTCACGCCTTCTGCACCATGTACGATCGCTCCAACCACTCCGTCCGGGCGTATCACAAACACCTTCATCTGGCCAGCTTCCACCAGATAAGCAGAATGAGCATGACTCTCCTGATCAACAAGAACGAGGTCAGCTGGGGACGCAACAGGCGTCACTGGTGTGGATGAAGGCAGAATGACTGCTGATTGCACGACACTTTTGTCGTATGCTTCCAGTGCACCCAAGACTGGGGAAGAATCTTCGAGACTCGGCACGAACACAAGTACTGTGTGCAGCCATGGTCTGTACAGGCCAAAAAGCGTCTTCTGGTCAGACTCTCCGCTCCCCACCTGCAACAGATTCGGTGCATCAGGCGCTCTGTCCCCAGCTTCCAGATGCCCCTCATCAAGCACCCCATAGGCGTTGATAGGTCTCTCCTCATTTGGCGTCACAAATTCATCGAGTACGATGCTGCTGAACCGGCAGTTAACACCGAGCATGAAAATGATGGGGCCTCGGCGAATCGACGTGTGTCCGAGCCCTGACGATATTGCATGATTGAGAAACAAGGTGGTAATATCGAGCATTTCGGAGATGACAGGGAGACGCTCAGCGGTGTATGTCTCGAGAAGAGACTTGTCGGCGAGTCCTTTGTCGACGAGCGCAAGCTTCCATCCCAGATTGAACTGGTGTACAGCCTTGTCAGTTGTATCGTACATGTCGCATTTTCAAGACTCACAGCATCTTGTACACTTGAGTTGAGTCCCTGTTTATAGAGAAATGAGAGAGTACCGCTATTTGATGAGAGCACACATACCTGACCAGCGGTTGGACTGTGGACACTGGATATATGTCAACAACAGTTTGCTAAGAAAGCACTCAAATAGACATACTGAGCAGCATCTACGACGACTTGCATCAGCACAGGCACATCACTCAAAAATGGAACCACATACCACCCACAACATACACTCGACCCTCGCCAAATTTATTCGCCATGCGGATATTGGCCCTAAAGTTAATTGATGAAAACGAATCCATGTACACAAAATGCAAACGTACCTGTACTCGCTTGCCCAGACTAGCTTATTAAAAGTGAGCTCTGTCGGTATCAATGATGTAATGATCTCGAAGATAAGCTCCTCGCTCTGAGCGACCTTTGTCAAGTCGAAGTCACAATGATACAAGAAAAATTGCCAGCCGTCCTCGCCAATTTCGTCCGTTGGACGCAATGAGACGCTGTGCGTCGTCAATACATCTCCGAACATCAATGTCATCATACATACCTTCGTTCTTGGAACTTTCCAAATTGATGCCAATACTTTTGAGACGGGATCAGGAGCGCTTTTTCATTGAATAAGTAGAAATCGGACGCACCGATCTATCAAGACCAACGCCCGTTAAACGAATATCTCCGGTGATAAATCGGAAATCGTCTCTGGTCACGCCCAAGAATGTGAGTCCGAGTTGTTTGCGAACGACACCTGCAAACCCGAATTCAGTCTCATCCATACTGCTGCATCTGACCGCATCTCACTTTTGCCACCATCAGCGCCGATTATCCACTTGGTATCAAAAGTTTCTAATTCGCCGTTCTTTGCTAGAACAGCGGTAACGCCCTCATCGGACTGCTCGAACGAACACAGTTCTCCCAACTCGACAGAACAAGAAAACCTCTGTAGGTGCCGTCGCAGAATCACATCTAGGAGCTGTTGGCCCATCGCCTTGTGACGCTAAAAACACGTGTTCAGCATGGCCGCTTGAAAAGACAGCGGCTCTGCGTACGTATGGTATTGCAGGCGTAGGTTCACTATTTGGGGCCACCCAAGCTTCCCTCACGATTTCGAACGTCCCTGGCTTGTACGCGCGGACCATAGGGGGGACCTTCCCCAGATCGTTGACTTCTGGAACATTCAAGAAGTTAAAGAGTTCGAGGGTGCGTGGCTAGATCGTGCGGTCAACGAGACCACGGGAGATATGACGAGCGAGTGTGTGACAGACCATTATTCCGGAACCACGCTGTCCGATGCGGGGGTTGGGGTCTTTGTCGATGATGCGGACCGGGATGCCATTCTGGAGAAGTGTCAACGCTGCTACCAGACCTGCTGGCCCAGCGCCCACCTAAGAAAGAGGAATTCAGCCGATATAATATCATGAGCAGGTGACTTACGACTAGCACAGGAGGACGAGTGGAATTCATATGTAGAGGTTGACGAGTGTACGATTTTTTTGGCTATAATCGCGTCTTATAACACTGGCACGTATACACAATCAACCATCCACGTAGTTTGTGCTGGCATAGTACTATTCCACTTGCCAACGGACTAAATGAGCATCGGACTCGGAGGAACTAGGGGTAACCACCACCTCGTCGAATATATATTCGGTAACGGAGATATGCTCAACCTGTAAAACCTTGACCTCCACACTCGCTGGGCAATCTCCTGACAAGCAAAATTCTCCAGTACACTCCATCAAGACGCTCCCGGTCTCCTAATTCCAAACATCGCGCAAAGGTGTAAGAAACTGGTGGCAAACTGGCGACTGGCCCCTTCGGCTACTCGCAGCACTCCTAAAGTTGCGTGAGGGCAAGTTGGGTGTGTTGATTATGATGGGCCGAGAAGGCTCAGGAGGAGCGCCATCATTGCCTCAAGCTTCGACTAAGTATATATGTTCAAGCAAGGGTATCACGAGCAGAACCCTGAGATAGCAACAAGTTGGCAACGACGCAACAACGACGTCAAAAGCTGACACGAAAGCACTAGTCGGAGTTTGAAGGTGTCTATCCAAAACTGTATTTTACAGTTTGCTACAGTTGACCCCGAGTTGTCCCGAGACCGTCGTCGTTATGATGCCTAGGCCTGATCTGTCCATCTACAGAATATGAACATGACCACTGTACTAAAGACCATGGTCATTAACACACCATCGTTGAGCCATGCATATGGACAAGAAGATTTTGCAGGGGGTCTGGCTCTGCACCACTCGGGATCAACCTGGAAGTTTCCCGTTGCTCACTACATCGACAGGAAAATGCTGAGTGGAATCAAAGTGGAATATTCCTTATGCCGCCTATTAAAACTTGCGATAGAGCATCTGGATCTCAAGCTATAGCCTGAGATAATAGCTAGTGGGCCGAGCGTCCCCGGGCCCTGCCAGTGGCAGAATGGATAACCATTAGTTTCTCCTAGCAAGAATAGTCGTTCGATAATCATGGTTAATCGGTATACAGCTAATTATTCTGCCTTTCACGGAGCCTCGAGGCTACCTCTAACGATACAACTGACTCTCCACCGGCCTTTGGTGCCCTTCCTTTCTCTTCCCAGCTTCTCCCCGCCTCTTCTGCCCGCTTGCGGCATGTTATCACTGTATAACGACTTTACAAATCTAGTTCTCCACGATTTGGAATTCCCCTCTACGCCAGGCCTTCCTTCTCCCTCCTCCTAATTTCTGGCTTCTTCGCACGTTTTCTTCTACGGTTTGAGTTGCTGCGTCTCAGTCCCAGCAATTATCGTTTAATTCTTTGGCATTCCAGCGATCCAGCATCAGCTCCGCATCTCATCGTCCGTCCTTCAGTGGTGATTCTGCGCAGTGCCCTATATTCGAGGCGAGCTTGCTACCTAACGAGCCGTTCTTCGATGACGTACGAGAGGATCAGGGGTCTGCGAAGTAGTCCATCAGTACAGGCACGTCACAGGCAAAATCGACCTCGAGTTCGAGCTCGGGTGAGCCCACCCTGCACGCGCATAGCATGCAACGCTCACATAAATATACGTGACTCAGAATGCGACCAAACTGAACTCGATTTCAAAAGCAAAATCAATCTCTCGTGCCAGCAGGTCCTATACCAATACGTGAGGACCTTGGTCTGTCTTTGTGACGAAGACGGTGTGCTCTCCAGCGGTGACAGGCCGCTCAGTGGGTGCGAGAAAAAGCACAAGGTTTTAAATCTGGGGCGTCGTGACACATGAACCCTCGTCGTCATTTCACTAATCCAAGTGGACGATTGCGCAATTTTCCCTTCGTTTGGTTTATGCAGGGGATTTTGGACCCCCGCTGGCAATCTCAGTGGCAGATGACCATTTGTGTCCATCCTCTAAATTCCTTGGAGATTGCCACGAATCTGTCAGTTCCCCTTGTCGATGTGTTTCGCGAATCAGTGAGATCGCTACACCGTTCGGGGGCCCGCATCTGAATCGGCGGCCATCATCGCCATCATATGCGGTCTTCTAGTAAACCTTATTCCCACAATTTGCAAATTGCGTTGGATTAGTCTCTGGGCTCGGCGACTGCCACAAAGCTTTCAAAAAACCTACCAATACGTCAAGCTTCTCAACAAGCGGCCACGATACTGTCTACAAAGTTGGTCATATCGTCGATGATGGTCCTTGGCAGGCTCTAAGGGGCATCACATACGCTTCCGTCTTCGCTTGCTGCACGTTGTTAGTGTCGTGCGTGCGGTCGTTTGCATCGACTCTATCGGGAACGTGATATTTCGTTGTGTGAGACTAAGATTTTCTATCTCCAAATAGTTCTCCAGGAACATGCGATTGAAGCAAACTTGAATGCAGTGACCTTGAAAACTGCTGCTGTAATGAGAATTTACTGAAAGGGAGGAAGATATCAACCACAACGTGCGGTGAACGCAGCGTAGCGATATATATCAGAAGCCTACAAGTTGGCTCATGATGCATGATGAGCGCGCCTGTACGTCATCAATAATGCATGTCAATATTTTAATGGGCGACCGACGACCGTATCCTGGAATAAACGTGCAATTCATTGAGCGCAGCGGGCATCGTCCATTACATCAACAGCATAGATTATACATATATGTAAGAGATATTTCTACCCTAGGTCTTGGTGCAAGGCCACCTAAATAACGTAAACGGTCTCATTGACGAGTTGCAAGTTCGGCCAAAAAAGCTCCTGTAACGCGCATCAGATCTGTACATCAAAGATAGCAGGGGACCAACGTACTCCAATGAGGCTAAAGTGAGCAAGTCCAAGCTGTGCTTGCCCGGTAACGAAGGATGCAGGGATTTGGACAGAGAAGTCCTCATATGGGTCATACGCGCCCGACCCAAACTGCGGATTGAACGGGCCTGCATACAAAACAGTGCCCAAATCCCAATTGAGGGGGAGACAGTTCCCAGTTGGGCAAGACTGGATACCAATGACAATCGAAATCTCCTGACTGCCAGTGATAGTGTCCTGAGAGCGCGCGGAATTATTGAATATGAGGCTATGAGAAATGCGTGTTTGAAAGCTTACCGGGCGGCCGATTTGGACAGTAAAGTTGGTACCAGCAGTGATACTGGAGCCGGGCGTAGGCAGGTTAATGAAGGCGCCCTGCGCACAAACAGACGCTGCCATGAGAGCGGTGGCAACCAGCGCTTTGATTGGGAAGTACATTATAGCTGTAAGTGAGGAAGAGTGAAAGTTCTTGTGCAGGTCTTGGAGAGATGGGGAATACATCAGAGGTATCGAAGTTTATATGCGCTGAGTGAGTCCTACATTTGGTAGTCCCCGGACCGCGGGGAGCATCTCATCTAGAGGTGTAATGTCAGCGCCCCATGCAAATGCATAGCACTACAACGGGACGCAAATGCCGCAAGAATGAAGAGGTTTGACTAGCCCGAAATTTTCATGACCAAGTAATGTAAAGTCAAATAGGAATGTACGGTTTCCATACTACTTGCCTGCCCGCTACCTGCGGTGCAGCTTGAACTGTGCCATGAGCTGAGCAGGAAAGGGAGCGGACATTAGTGGACATTTGTGCAAAAAGATCTGCGGGTGCTGCCTCAGCAAATCAGCCTCGACATGGATCTTTGGCGAGGTACTCGGATCTGAACGCAAATTTATGCTCCTCAGCATGGGGATTTGTATGAGGCGCCGGTTACTCGCTGACTACAATCAACATTTTGAAACATGTGGTTCACGTTACGGCTGGTAAGGCAAGCGATCCAGTTCACCTGTCCCAGTGGAACCGGAACGAGGCAGCAGTCCCGGTGAACGACAACCGCAGCATTATCTGGCAGGTTCCATGAAAGGCAGTATAACTGTGCACGCGTCCCCTGTTTCGATGCATTGAAGGTCTTCTTGCCCGTGCCCTGAAAAATGTGATTTGAATGACGAGCAGTCCGTGTTCGGATTCAAGCCCAAGTACTGCGGTATTACCCCCGGCGCTATCATTGGTGCGTGTCTGTGATGGTTCCTGGCGTAAGTCGGTGCAGCGCATGACGGCTGTTATTGGAATGATTGGAATGGTGTGAGAAACGATGACCGCTCCCTCTGGGGAGTCAGTGTTAGCCTTAGTGAGCGATCCCTAGACGGGCCATCATGATGGCAGGGCTATGTCTCTATGCAATGAAATCAGGAATGGCAATCGATCTGAGAAGGTTGTACTATTGGAACATGAACGCCGCTCGCCGTGTAAGAATCCATAAGTCGCTGGGTGGTACATTGACGGCGTGGTTCGTCATCCGCCGTCCGAACTTATCGGTGGTGTTCCAGTATGTCAAAAGAATGTTGATATTGGCTTCAAGTTAGCGGCGCCGGGAACCAAACTTTTGTACTTGGGTCTGTCGCGAGTGAATAGTTCCCCGTACTGGGCAGACCAAATGGAAGAAGCAAGGTGCTTGTTCTAAAATGGTTTCACTGAGGACGTGTGCATCGCTTGTGACGGTATGAGACTAGCAAGTACTTGGTTGGAAAGAAACATCACAAATGTGTCACACAACACAAAAAGAGACCAGGACAGTTCGTACGCGAAAATACTTGGTCCGTAGGAGGTTGTAGGAATTACAGAAACAGGTATAGCCGAATTATGTCTATGTATCGTTCTGCGATACTGTACTACAGCGTCAATATCCAAACAATCCATAGCAATGAAATTATCATGAAATTGTGATGGTGCGGTTCAGAATCTCCAACGAAGGGTACAACCCAGCCTAGACCATATTGTAAGTTGCGAGCACGCAGTTTGAACAATGCACTCACCCCGATAAGATTGATATGAGCAACCCCAATAAGAGCGGTTCCGGCGGTAATGCTGCTGGGAATCTGAACTGTGAAGTTTTCATACGGGGGGTTGTACGTCTCGTGGTACTGTGGGTTGAAGGGACCGTTATACAGTATTTGACCCATGTAATCAGCAGGGGAAATGCACGGCGCTCCTGGGCATGACTGTATGCCAATGACGACGGCAACTTCCTCAGAACCTGACAATGAATTCTGCAAAAAGCAACCGTTGATGGATGGACAGGGTACGATTGCATGTCAGAGACTTACAGGTTTCTCTACCTGAACAGTCAAACTGCTTCCAGGAGAAACCGAAAGACCCTGTGGAGGGTATCCGATTACAGCGCTCTGGGCGAAAGCAGAAGCTACAAGAAGAGCGAGGGAGAGAACTGACTTCATGGTGAATAATTTGGTTAAATTGGTTAAGACGGTGTAAGCCCACCCTTTATATGTTGTCCGGCGCTTTAACTTTGGGATAGAGGGCAGCGTTCGCCGCTCCATCCAAACCATGCGTGTCAGAAGGTCCCAGTGCGCCGTGCCATCCAAATATGCTCCGTTGGCAACGTGATCGGTAACAATCCATTCCAGCCTAGCGGAACACAGAAGTCCTCCTTAATCATGGAGCCGGCGACATTGAAAAAACGGTCATAAAATGCGCAGTTTTCATTCAAAAGTAAAATGTTGAAGGCTATGTGAACGAGTGAGCTGGCTGAGCGCGGCAGAGTTGAAGATCAGCGCATTAGATGACTAATACAAGTGACTAAGCTAATTGACGAATGATCGTCTAAACGCAGCTTCCATCCACAGCGCCAGTCTTATTGATAACTCTGTTCTGCAAGACCCATGTACAGCTACATCAACCACCTTTTCACATAACCACGACTGGTTCTTGGCCACCATCAGATTTGCCTCGAAGTATTACATGCTGCAGACGTTTTCAACTTGCGCAAGGGCCCCGAGGTCACGGTCGTGCTGAACAAATCTAATGGCATTTTGGCATGTCATTCTCCTTCCACAGTGGCTTTTCTCTCTTTGTCAGTATTGTTTTCAAGCAGTACGCCACCTCCGTGGAGGTCTTTCAAGAACCTACGGATGCAGAATGAGCATCGCAGATACAAGATACACGACAACTGGGTTGCATCCCCGTATAATTTGGTGCATTCATTAAACATTTCTCAAAATGAAACTTAGTAGACTAGTCGTCGTCTCACTTTTTTGGGTATCGTCTCCGCACAACTGGTGTTTATCATGTCACCGTTAGCAGGAACTTATCTGTCTCTCCAGGAAAACATATTACGTTCACCATCGAGAAACCAGTGAGTTGATGAGTCCAAGTGCCACCTCGAATTTACGTTGTACAAGGACTCATTGTCTACTTGAGGAAGTAGCTGTTGTCATTGCCATCCACCCATGCGCATAAAGTCGTTGTGCCACTCCGGCGTAAGCGCTAGGCGAAATTATCTACAGCCTGCCACCGGTTCCTTTTAATCCCTGCACGAGTTCCAAACAACCGAACCAAGATTTCAATATTAGGATCCCTCAGTCCATGAACAACGGCTGCGCCCTTTTCACTGTCACTTGCCCTCGTTGGAGTACTCGTTGCATTTTATGACTCGTGTAAGAGCCAATGCTGAGTATGGTTAGGCTGGCCCCATGCACCAGATGGAGTCAAAAAATGTGTCGGTGGTAGCAAAGCTTATTTCACAGCCTGTGGATGATTCATCGCAAGGCAGTATTACTTTGGCAAGTGTAGTACTGCCTGGTGGCCCATCACATTCCTACGTGACAGGATGGACTTTTTTGCGAAGAAGAAATGGGCGCAGTGTAAACATGACCCGTTCACACTTGATCCCTTTCGGTAACCCCTGACCGCCCCGTGGGGGCACCTGTCACCGTCTCAACCAGACATAAGAATTACGAATACATCGTCCTCCACAGCCTCGAGCTTGGCACACACCCTAACGGTGCGATGTGCCCGTCACGGATACATGCTATAGAGGTGGGCGGTAGCCCGCAAGAATCTTCGACTTCAGTCTCCCTGCAAATATAGCGTGGAATTGCGATGAGGATTTCAAGTATCTTCCTCGCTCCCATTTTCGCTGTAGCTGCTCTCGCACAAAACGTTTACATCGCAGCGCCCGTCCCAAATCAGACAGTCAGCGCTGGAAGTAACTTTACCGTTGACATCGTTCGACCGGTAAGCCACCAAAAACAATCTTATCCCATCTGGATCACGCATCTAAAGTCGTCTACAGGATTTCCAGTCTTCAACGCAAGAAGTAGCTGTCGTGATTGCAATCCAATCGTGCAATCCAACCTGTTGGCCAGGCGAGGCACTCGGTGACATCCTCTACAACGGGCCTTACAGCCCACAGGTGCCCAAACCAAACCCCGGTAATCTCCAGCCGTACCAGAACTTTACTGTTCAGGTTCCTTCTTATTTGATGGGCAATGCCTTGCTGACTGTAACGCATGTGGCGCTTATCGGGGTGAGCTCGTGATCGTGATCGTTCACTGACAAACTTAATGCTGACTACATTGCTGCCAGGCCGGGCCCATTGCGTGGATGGAGGAAAAGAATGTAACGGTCTATGTTCTTTGATACGCCTGTGAGGAATCAAGCATGTCACATCAGCTATTCTGATAGGAATATGCAGTACGAATTTGAGATGACGTTCCAGGTCTGTAGTGCCATCGGCCGCAGGGCAATCAAATGTATGAAACGGCACTGTGCACTTCGGGGCGTTTGCGATGAGATCTATGAGTTATCACCGCAGAATAAGCCAACAGATTCTATCATAGCAGTTGTTCCTAAGCAAGGCTACGATCGGTCCACCAGCTCCCCGTTGAATTCTAGAACGAACTCCAGCACTCGATCGATCGATAGTCGGTTTTGTCTTCGTCATTTCTCCCAGGAAGATCAAGTTGGATCATTTCGGGTGCCCGCACGTACTACCTAGTGCTTGAATGGGACTCTGGTCAAATACGATCATAATCATACCAAACGATCTTAAACAACACACCTGAATGACCTTCCTTGCAATTCGCAGTGATCACTTAGTATGCTATGCGGCCTAGACTTGTTCACATGAACGTATATGCGTTGCAGCGAACTACATACAAACTGGAAGTTGGGAACTTTGAGTCAGGCTGAACCTGCAATAATGAAGTTACGCTCGAGTCTAAAAATAGCACTCCCAGTCTCCCACATCAACCACCAACTCTCTTAGTCTCCTAACGAGCACCCATAATTAAAGTGATGGTACATTTTAGAGTCTTCCTCGGCGCCCCGTCCATCAGTGATCTCAACAAAGCCCCAGGTTCGTACACCTGGAAGACCATCGAGCCTCCTTCAGCAGAGGCCTCTCAACCACTACTATACCCTCCCGCAACACTCGAGGCCGCGAGCAGACGAATATCCTTGCTCTACCAGAACATCATATTCGACGATGGCGAGGAAGAAGAGGAGAATGCTGGCCTGAGCGCATGGCCTGAGGGAAGTCAGCCTTTGATGAAAGGTATGAATTCTACATAGCTCTCCGATCGCGTGCTCCACCTCATTCGTGCAAATAGAACAGACGACGGTGATAACCTGGCCTCCGACCCCTGTTGCCGATACCACCGGTGCACCCTCCTTCCTGCGCACATCCCAGTCGCAGTCACAGTCTCTGCTTGCTGCAACGTATGAAACACAGGAAACCACTTCCGTGTCTTACTCAGACGCGTCTTCTATAGCCCGCTTCCCGCATTTCCAGATCAGCCTTCATAAAGTTTCATCTCTTGCATCGCTCTACAGCGAAAACATCGCAAGAGGGAGAAAAGTGAATATATTACTCGCCACGCTAGAGGTAGAAGGCCCTGATACAGTGCGTGTGAAGAAAGGCCCGGACGCAGGGAAAGAAATCTCAGTTCTCAAAATGATTCTGGGTGATGAGGATGGCTCAGTATGCAAGCTCACCGCGTGGCGTGACGTCGCAGATGCTTGGGGTGCACTGGGCCTCAAGCGCGGAGACATAATTTACATAGAGAGTACGTATCGTATCGCCCTTGCGATCGCATTGCGTGAACTAACGTCATTTCCCATCACACAGACCTCGCACCAACGTGCGAGCCAGGCAGCTCGATCACCCTCACCGCCTCGCCATACAACAAGCCCACCGCGGAGATATGCTTTCGGACCATGCCTTACACACGTGAGGACAATCGCCTCCGGCCGGACCTCCGGCTCGGGCAAAGCGACGCCGCCGTCAAGAAGGTCGCTGCACTGGCCCAGTGGTTCGAGCGGATGGCTGGGCTGGTACACGCGCGCTAGCTTGACATGTATCACTAAGCATTACCGTGGCTACCACGTTTGACGTGGAAGTTTGGTGGCTCATAGTCCTACTTTGTAGGATGCTGTGGCGCAAGTTGCCGGTTGCGCTGGCATGGCCGACGTCATTGGCACCGGGCCACCGGCCGCGAATCTCGATAACACAGATGGCTTACTCGGTGATTATGCCTGCAGGCGCAGCTGCACGCAAGTGTTCTTTCATTCATTTCAACGCGTACACCCAGAGTCATCAAACACCCATGCTTATAATAGATATGACAATCCGCGTTTCGTTCCGCACGCAGGACAATGCCAGCACACAGGTCCATATCATCGTGTGCGCCACCGCTTTGGCCAGAAGACCATCAATACAAAAGCCCACTCGGTTTGCCTGTGGATGTGGATGTGGACGCGGGCGATGGGACGCCTTGACGTTGGCCCAGGCGGACTATAAAGCTCATCATCGTTCTCCTTGCCTACCAGTGTCCTCGTGCAGTGTCATCCGCGCCCATCTATATTTTGAATCTCCCTCTGATATGCCTCTTTCACAACGTGCTGCTACAAGCTTCCTACACATTCCTCCTGTGTTTACAAATCTTCAACGCAGATTCAAAGCTCGAATGCATGCACCCTCCGTTTTCGAATCTCATGTGCCGAGTCTTCTTACCCTGAAGCGCAGGACTTCTCATTCGTCCACCCGCACGCAAAAATCAAAATCATCCCTCAGCTCCAGAGCCACGAAGCGCAGGTCCTTCCTTCCATCGCTAAAGTTATCTTCACCCTCGTCATCCTCCTGGTCTTCCGGAGACACGACGTTCAGTCTGAAACCTGTGGACTCTGATCCAAGCGCCGAATCGACCATGCCCGATATTATTGTTACACCGGCGAGCCCCGTTTGCGCTTCAGCGCTATCATCTCATGTGCGCTGGTTTCCGTTGCATTCGATCGATTAATTCTGACCGTTTGACCCAGCCCCCGCTCGGGACTAAAATTACTGATCGGTTCTGGCCCGAAGAAGATTTTGAAAACCACGATCAAGATGAAATACTTGGAATTGGCAAGCTTTCGTCACCACTGATCGTGAATGTGTTGTCACCTCCTCCATATTACCGACGTTCCCAAACAGTCATCGTACAGCAGGACAACATACTATCTAGGTTTGTCTTCCAGATATGGCTGCACTTCAAGTTCAAGAACGCTAATGGGGTACTCGTAGTGATAAGTATCCCTCACATTATAGAAACCAGAACGACTCGCGCCCTATGGTGTTCCCGTTCTGAGCATAGAATCTGTGATTTAGATAAATGGTATCTTACCATCGCATTAATCAGACCCATGGTCTGCCTGTAGACTAATTTCCATACTGTATTCCAATTGTTACACTATCTTTCTGACTTGGTTTCTCTTTTATTCCTTACTTGATCAACCATGCAAGTCGGCTCTCCACCGCGCACGTCTAGTTATGTTAACTCGACCCGTCGCTGGACAGGGGCATATGACGCTCCAAACCCCACTTTAATAAACTGCGCGATACACAACATTGTGTGCGCGATATGACATTGAGTGCGCGATATACAACATCAAGTGCGCGATAAACTACTGAGTGCGCGATACACAAGCATCAGGAAAACGTCGGAGTGCTTTTTTTGCCTTGTTCTACTTGGTGGACTGCATAAGGAGGAAAAGGAGACTTAAGCGTGGCAAGGAGACTTAAGGAATACAAGAACATATAATCCCTCGTAATAAGCAGATACAAGGAGAAAAAAGGAGAGATTTTTTATTTAAGTCTAAGTAAGATTAAGGAGGCATGTCTCTAGTCACATGAGGTAAACTACAGCGCCGCATCACAAAAACAGCGGGCGAAACGAACACGAACTTCTTGTGTTTCGATGGCGGTTGTACTGGCGCAGGTTCGTGTTCTGGAATACCGGGTGATGACGGCGATATAGCAGTACAATCCTCCATACCTGGTGGCAATGCCGTTAAAATGGTGAGGGAGGGGGGGGGTCATTAAAGCAAGCTCACCATCACCAAACAGCGGGCGAAGCGAATACGAACTTCTTGTGTTTCGATGGCGGTCGTACCAGCGCAGGTTCGTGTTTTGGAATACCGGGCGATGACGGCGCCGGTACAATATGGCTGGACAATCCTCTGGATATGATGACAAACTTTTTTGATTCCATGTCGGAGACAATCTCAGCAGATTATTCTCGGTCACATTTGAGCTTCGCAGCGGCTAGTGAAACCCGGATTACTATATAGTAGTAGTAAGCCAGCTTGTATTATTCATTGTGAAAGGCCAAAGTGCCTTTGATCACGGGCGAAAGCTTATCAGTCGCACGGCTGACAGTCGAGCCAAACTTTGGAGATTTTGGCTGCGCAGTATACTAGAAATAGAAGTTATATACATTTCTTCTCATTTCTTTCCCTGTTGTATCGCGCACCCGACGTTGGGCATCGCGCACTCAATGTTGTATCGCGCATTTGGTTGTGTATCGCGCACTCATGTTGTGTATCGCGCAGTTTAATAAAGTGGGGTTTGGAGCGTCATAGGGGCAATTGTAACTCGTCCAGCACCATCCGAGTAGCCTCGACAATAATCTCCCACTCTACCTTATGTAGTCTCTCCTCATAAGCCTCTATCGCCTCCCCCTTCACCACCTCCACTCTCCTCTGAATCAACGGCTCGCCACGATCAACTTCCTTAACCACGCGATGCACCATCACACCCAACTCATCCACCTCCCCCTTCTGAAACGCCTCAAACCCCCGCTCAACCGCATGCGTCCCATCAAACTGCCCAAACAACGCCGGATGGATATTAATCACAGGCACCTCCCTCTCCAGCACCTCCTCACCATCCAACACCCGCGTCCCCTTGAGTACATCCAGAAACCCCTCGCTCACGATATGCATCCACCCCGCACACACGACCGCATCAGGCTTCGCGCGCAGCACGATCCGCGCGACCTCCACATCGTAGTCCTCGCGCGTCTTTCCGGGGTTAGATCTGAGGAACGGCTGGAGGCCGATGTAAGCTGTTGGGATCGGGTGCGGGTGGGAGGTGGAGGCGCGGATCAGGCCGCGTGCGTTTTTGCGGTTGGAGAGGACGAGGACGATCTGGGTGTTTGGGAGGGAGGGGGTATTTTGTGCGTCGATTAGTGCTTGGAGGTTCGTTCCTGTTGAATGAAGCGAGGGGATCTGGATGGGCGTTTGGAAAGATCGGGGTGGGACGTACCCTCTCCTGAGATGAGGACTGCTAATCGTCGTGGCGATGGTGCAGTGCCAGTATTAGTGTTAGGATCTTGCATGTCGCTGGAATAAGCTTTGAGCTCAGAAAAAGGCGCTTGTCTGTGAATATAGATAGTACCTTGCACTCAATCAATCTGCAACGGGTCACTGTGGGACTCAATACGTTGTGACGCAGTGCAAAGTAACGGCTGATAACGGCGTTATTATGGAGTTATTACGTACATAACATGACGCTATTGTCATACCTCATTCAGACTTAGCAAAACAAATTATTTAATATTTATAATTTTAGATATTTCATAATCGCGGAGCTTAGCATAAATGAAACGCCTGCGGATCCCTAAAATAACATTCTGATAGACCCTGGTAGACCCCAGGCCTTGAGGCAGCAGCAGAGCACAATATTTCCAAGAAGAGCACATACGCTGGGTAAGTTCTCAAAGATGGGAATGGGATGCCCGAGCTCCCCGACGATGTCCATGGCACGATGTAAATTAGAATTATATGTAATGAATAAAGTAAGTGCAGCACGATATAGCCAATATTATCCCAGCGAGCGTAAACCACGAGAGGGAGTGCGTCTTTTGCGATAACAGAACACATCTATGCTTTGGATTTGACACAGATGATACAAATCGCCAACTGAGCTAATAGGTAAAGATCGTTTATACTGCAAGTTTTGAGTTAGTTCAAAAAGGAGGGTTTTCGTTACTTGGTGGTTAGTGTTACATAGATAGAAAACAAAACAAACAACAGCGGAAGGGAGGGCGAGCAAGTCGGTGAAGCTATGCATAATAATAGTGATCAAGCAAGAGGCCTCCGAGGCAAAACGAGAGGAGCGGGTTATCGAAAGAAACGTACATGACAAGAGGGGGTCAGAGGATAGCAAGCAGAAGAGAAAGTGATACTTTGTCCTAAAAGTCCCAAGGCGTCCGTGCACGGCACGGGTATTGTGAGCACCGCCTTAAAAGCTCATAGGCCTCATATCATCATGCCATATCCTCCGCCATTGCCAACGTTTATTGGGCCGCCCAAACCTTGCTTCGTCATCATACTTCCCATCCCATCTTCGATCCTCCCGCTCCACGACCCAGCAATACCAGTGTTGATGTGGAGGTTGCTCAGGCTCAGCCTTTTGGGAAGACCATAATCAGGAAGGGCGTTCGCAATCTCGTAGTTCATAGAAGCTCCATGCGATGGTGAGCCGTATCCAGAGCCGGGGCTACTTTGACCAGATCCGACGGAAGATGTGTCGTCTGTATCACCGACATACCCCATGGCGGCGTGCTGCTGTTGGAGCGCGAGCATCTGCTGCCGCTTGAGATTGGCAAGAGCTGCTTGGTCACCAAAGTGATTGCCGGTCGTTGCTGATGGTCCCATGTTGTGCGAGCCATTGGGAGGCGTGATCAAGTTACGCTGCGCCGGAAGTTGATGGATTTGCTGCGTGTTATAGGCATTGTACATATTCGACCACGCTTTCAGATTATGTTGTTCCATTGCGGGTTGGTGGTGTCCGACATAAGGGGCTGCGGCGAAGTTAACCCGAGGCTCGTAGATCGAAGGCATTTCTGGGTTCTCGAAGGAAACAGAAGAATGCATCTGAGCGATCATGGGACCGCCGTGCGAGTTGGGCGGACCGCGTGGCATCATATGAGCGATGTTGACATCAGTGGGGGGAACATTCCCATGTGCATACATGCTGTTCTTGACCATCGGCGCAGAGGGCATAACATCCTCAGTGTCGTCCATGGCGTTTGGCATCGAACCAGCAAATTCATCGTCACCCTCCTCATATCCGTCATACGCCTGTCCTTCTTCATCTTCTTCACCGATGACAGCTGCGAGAATTTCGACTTCGCCATTAAGGACCATGGTAAAGCCTTCTCCACGAACGGGCTCTTCCACACAGGGAAGCGCAGCACGATCACGCCATTCGTTAAGTTCCCGGCGAAGGGCATCAGATTCTAGCTTCAGAGCGCGCAGCTCCCGCGAAGCAAGGAAGCGGTGACGCCTTGACGCGTGAACGTGTGCAATCGAAGAGTTGACGATCGCAGACTTGGATGGTCTGCGGATCTGGGAAAGATTAGGAAGCAGCGCAGCCAGATCCTAAAAAGAAAACGTTCGGATCATGATTCTTTGATTCAAGAAAAATGAGGCTTGCCAAGAATCTGCCGTTGAGAGTCTCTCTGCGCTGTCTCTCGACTGCATTGTGAGTAGCGCGCCTTTCGGCGGTGTTAGCTCGGCGACTGGGTTTCCGCTTGACCTGTGTAACAGCGCCATTGGATGGGGCTGTGATAGAGCTTTGTGATTGGATGTTGTTGTTCTGCTCAGCGGAAGGCGCCAAGGGCAGAGACAAAGTTTGACCGGCAGCAGGAGTAATCGGAGTTTGAGGGGGAACAGAACTCTCTACTGAAGAGGGGGAATTACCAGCAGATGGAGTGGAAGAGGAAGCGATTGGGAGAGTCATAGCCATTGAATGAAAAACAGGGGTTCTACAAGGGAAAGTACGAGTATAATTGAGCGATAACACGAGTAAAACAGAGAAGAGTTGAATTCCGGCGACAATAAAGATCAGCCGGGGAATATGAATTTTACAGGGGGATGTTGATAAGAACAGTAGGATACGCGAGTTTCCTCAGCGGAGTCCTTTGACTGTGGGGAATTGAGGTTGTACTTGAAAGCGGGCTGTGCAAGTAAGGCGGTTTGGAGATACTGCTGTAAATCAGAGTAGCGAGCGAGCTCAAGCGTACTACTGATTGGTCCTTTGAGGTATTTGGGATGGTTGAAAGGGCGGATTGTGAGAAGCCGGCAAGGGTCGCGAGATCTGTCGAAAGTGACTGGAGGTCAGTGTCTTTTTTTCCATACAAGTAAGAATAAGACGAACTACAAGCGGAATCCTTGTTAGCGGCGAGGCTTATCGGGGATGAGGGGGAAAAGGGAGTATGGACCTCAAAGGACCATGCAGAGAAGGGAGGACGAACGATGGGGTAGTAAAGTCAAGGAGACGTTGAGAAGACGACACTTTCAATTCATATCAATCGGCTAATTCCGCTTTATTATTTTATCATTTTTATTTTCCCAGATATCACAGACCTCTCACGTATATACCTCTTTCGGGTCTTATCTAGCCGATGTCACCGACGGTTGATGCCGGAGAGTATTTGCTCTTATTTGTATTTGTTTGCATTCATCCCTAGCTGACTTTGATACTCATCAGTGCGCTCAGCCATGGGCTCTGCAAGTCACAATAATACCCGATCCCCGGGCACTCCTTGTAATTTTAAGACGCTCCCTTTACGTTGTTCAACACACGTTCCAATGAGTTTCGCCCTTTGATCTCGGATTCTGACACTGCAGTGCCTTCGGATCCTCTTGCTCAGGCTAGCTAACCGCAAACGGCGTTGCTATCACCACCGAAAACTTTGCTACTCTTTCTATGTCTTCCCTCGGTACATCTCCCATCGGCCGCTCGCCGTATTGCGGTCTCTCTGTTCCCCACCATACTACTTTGGCATGTATGTAGACTTTGTTGTCGTTTCACCGAAGTTGTCAACAGGCTCATATGACAGATCTCGTAAGTCAAGTTCCGAGATTTGAAACGCACTGATCTGGTGACGTTAATCATAGCATAGATCAACTCGCCTCTTTGTTCTTCTTCAGGTATTTACTGCCGAGCCATGGCAGGTCATGGCAGTGTCAACTAGCAAATATTGCTCCCTCAAATACAATTCCCCTTGGGAAATGTGCTCACACTCTGTCAAGCGCTATTTTCTTTCCCTCCACTTCCTCCGGTATTTTTGTGTATACTTATTTTCGCGCACCACAGCACCGGCACAATGATCTTGGAATCAGTAAGGTATCGCAATGTGTTACTCAAGAACATCATGAGAAGATGCGCCAAAGAGGCTTCCGAGAAGTTCTACAGCGCATATTACCTTGTTCGTTACACAGGAGCAGATCCATCAAAATCATGAGGATGATACGGCCGCCGCGAGCGCAAAGAAGCACCCTGCCTGAGAAAACCCGGCAATGTCTTGTAATCACAAGCCAGAGACATATAAAAGTGCCTTGCCTTAACCTCGCACTTTCGCCTCCATGCAATACAATCTGACGCCCACTTGTACTGTAACCATTCACACGGACGGCGACTATCCAAAACGTTTAAGTGCGGTTTGACACTGACAGGCGTCGAGGCGAGACAACGTTCTGATAAACGCTGCCTAACAACCCTACGTCAAGTCAATCCGCCACTGATCATCATTGGTTTTTGACTTTTCAACATATTCGCGAATCTGAATCGTCGGAACCACATGTATCTCCGTTATTCCGGAAAAAAACATATTCTCCTTTCATGGTTTGTTCAGAGAGAGAACTTAGCGGAAGACTAGAAGAAGCTTAAGTCAGGTATGGTATTTGTTCCGACCATTGGATTTTGAGTTGCAAAGGCACGTTCGTCAGACGGGATACTCTTTCACGTTGTATTACGCCCAACGCTTCAACGTAACCGTGACCTTCTGATCCATTTGAAGACGATTACATTTTCAACCTGTCAACTGACATATTACTCACCTTTTCTCCGCATCCTTCATGAACCTTGGCGGTGCCGGAAATTCGCAGGTCAGATGCCAACCTTGCCAATTATGTCCGCTCTGCAAGCCACTTCAAGCGTACTGCGCCCCCTGCTTTCGAAGTGCCCTATTCCGAAGTCAGTACTCCCTTTTCCCGAAATCTCTGCTCGTCTACCACAGATCTAGAGCATGTCATTAATTATAATCACACAGAGCGGCCTCTTTAATAATGGCTGTTTGCTTTTGACGATACGATGCGACTTATTTGGCTTAGGGCTATCTGCGCTGGGTACAGCTGATGCATCGGTGATACCTCGATGTAGCTCCAGTGTAGAAATGGGGAGATGAATCGATGATCTACTGGAGCCCCATGGGAATGCATCGTCGATGAAGGACGCTTGTGAAACGCCCTTGGTTTTTACGGCGTCCGTTTGTACGCATGCAACACTTACCCCTATTGACGAATGTTGTGCATGTGACGCGAACTTCAAGTGAGTTACTCACATCCATTAAGTCGACTGCATCGTATTGACCAGCTGCGGACTTTTCAACTTCCCGCCAACTGAGTACTAGTGAGAGTACTGCGACTCGCTGAAAGTACCGCAATGTTGGTTTCCCCCCATATTTAGTTCATGACGACTTTTTTCATCTCAGCACGCGAAACAAAGTGATGAGTTTCCCCGGGCCTTGTTTCTTGCGCCTCGAGCCCGTTTTGACGAGGCTTCTACCATAATTAATCCTCAGGATAAGTCTTCTTCATCCAATTTTCACCGTCTCATCTCGATTGTCACAAACCTCAAAGGCCTACCGTGGATGGTCACGTTGGACGGAATATACGCTCTTAAATAAACATGGAAATGAAAATCAACCTCCAGGATGTCTGACCCAGCCTTTCTATGAGTTTCTCACTGAGGGATGTGTGTCGAGAAAGAAACTGGTTTTCCAAATAGTTCAACGACATTTGCGAAGTCGGCAGTCATGCATCACGCACCATGGTTATTGTATCGCACTCGCACGCACCGCACTTTGGGGCCAAGTTTTGGTTGGAGGTAATGTGGGGGAAACGTCAAGTAAAGGGCGAAATTTCACGTCATAACCACGATATAACGAAGTAGCTATTATCTAACTTTTTGTCCAAGCAATGAGCAGCTAAACACCAAATAAAGTCACTCGTTTTCCATGAATAAATGTGTTGCCATTATTTGTCCCATTCGAAGCAGCCATATTCGTGCTACTAATCAGCCTATTGCTATAGCTTCTATCCCTGCTCGAACACGCCTCCCATCTGCTGGAATAATGAGCAAGGCAGGGCCGCGTGTAAACGTGCCTTCGCACTCCAATGTTGCCCCCTTTAAGCCCTCTAATACCGGGAATCCACGATCGGCCCCTGTCGCAAAGAAAAGGAAGCCAGACTCGAGTGCATCCACAACCACTGCCAAACGAGCCCGTCCGCTAGCGGGATCCTCGAGGTTTCTCAACCCATTCCCATCCACGAACCCTGCAGAACCCCCCAATGCTTTTGAGCCTGGAATAAGTGTAGCAGAGTCGGAAGAACTCACGAGACAGCTGCAGCTTCGCCACCGCTAC
Organism: Suillus clintonianus; assembly: GCF_016758775.1. Classification (NCBI taxonomy): domain Eukaryota; kingdom Fungi; phylum Basidiomycota; class Agaricomycetes; order Boletales; family Suillaceae; genus Suillus; species Suillus clintonianus. The sequence continues at coordinate 79,773 of NW_024539345.1, forward strand.
AGGACTCCGGAAACGAGAGATGAGGACGAGCCTGACCGTGACATGGATGGGGTTATAGATGACATTGACGCATTGATTGATCCAAGTCTTTGCAATGAGGGTGAGTGAAAATAATAAGGGCCGGTGTGAGAGTGTAGTGACCCACTTGTTTTCAGACTCGGAGGACAACAGCTCAGTTATGCTTTCTCCCGTCTCCTCCCCTCTACTACCCTACTCTCGGCCACTCGCGAGTCCGTTCATTCCATCTGGACGGACAGCCATAACTAGCTTGCGTGTGTCCGCGACGCCAAGTTCTCGCCCTGCTTCAGCTGGCTCTTTCTTGCGAGGATCCACTCCATCGTCTGATGCCGTCGGGAGTCGTGCATCTTTGGTAACTCCAGCAAGCAGCGTGTTCGAACTGACACATCGACCATCTGTGCACCCTGCAAAGAAGAATAATCAGCCGGCATTCCGAACTCCGGAGTTACCTACTACACATCCAAGTCGGGCTGGTTTTTCAACAGGAAACGAGGTAGTACAGCGCCGTCCAGCTGCATCAGGTACCGCCAATCAACAGTCAGCAACTGCATTTGCAAATCCACGAGTACACACTACCGTATTTTCGGACAGACTGGCTAATCTTGATTCCACTGTCCTGGACCTTGCTGCAAAAGTCGATCGGTTGTCGTTGCAGTGCAGATCAGCAGCGCTCGAACCTCAAGTCCAATACCTTATCGAAGAGAATGATATCTTGCGAGCGACAGTCGATAAACATCACGTTTCGATCAAGGAGCTACAAAAAACAGTCAACGCGCAACACAACTCATTGCAAGAGCTCCTTACACTGATAAATACTCGTCGTCAGTCGGAAAGTGCTGTTCCGTCAGTCAAATCTGTGGAGAAGGCAACCAAAGCGGTCCGAGACAACACTTTCAATGTGAGTATATGCGCCGTGATAGTGTGATACACGTACTTACAAATGTTTCAGACTGCCATTAGACAGACGTTCTTGCACGCAATGGGAATATCTGACTCCAAACTGGCTGCAGCCCTCGAGTCTCTTGAGGAAGGTGTTTTTTGGCTTAATTGTCCAACTCGAGGAGCCGTGGTTCTCCGTCCGAATTTTGATTCTTCATGGACGGAAAATGCTGCATGGAGGGAAGACATGATCCGATATGTCCGGCAAAAGGCATGCGACGTGTACGGGCAACTGCGTGAAGAACACCTGAAGAAGAAAAACGATGCCGACATTACGAAGCAGTTGAAGGAAGTATTCGAGAATATGAAGGATGTCATAAAGAAGGGAGGAAAAGGGACTGATGCGACAGAAGCGAGAAATCGAAAGCAACGACAGAATGCCCGAAAAGTTCGTGTGAGTACTAAAGGAATGCGTCGGAGTCATGGACACTCACTGACAAATGTCGTAACTCAGAAAAACAATGAGCGCGCAGCTGAAGATGTGCGTAAGGAAACAAAGACGAACGATCCCGAATGGGACTGGTTCTATCAAGCATGCTACCAGTCTACAGACGAGTCGGACACTGGTCTGGTTGCGAAACCATCAGTAGATTTCGAATCAGATACAGAAAACGCACCCAAAAGACCCGCAAAGTCCAAGAACATAGATGCCACCTGGACCTCTCGGCCCCCGTCATACCGAGATACCCTGGTAAGCAAAATCCTGCGATCCAAGTCTTGATCAGCTAATTTAGTGCGCTTGAAGGTTAACGAGAAAGTCGTCCAAATGAATGTCCTAGTCAGCAAAAAACGAGTAGAACGGGGCGGAAGAAATTTCAGTGTTCCTGTCGTTAGAGGCGAAGCTCGTGAAAAAGATCTCCCTCGACCTGGAAATGGAAAACCAAAGATTTTGCGAAGGTTTGTTTGTCCTGAGTGGCTCGCCAATAATTCAGCGCAGGACGGTCCTACTCGAATCTACCGGAAGGACGAATCAGAGGAGAGCATTACAGATGTTCTCGTGGATGGAACTCGAGATCTCGCGCATCCTCCAACTGACTATGATGGTATGGATGGTGGCACAGAAGCTTACGACGGTGATGAAGAGGGTCTCGAAGATGACGAAGGCAACATGCGTAAATCTGCAGGTACCAATGGTAAGTTTAAAATTTGAACTCTCCTCAATCAGGACTTACATGTACTATTCATGAAGATGCAGACTTCGACGGTATGTGCCCATCACGATCATGCCCTGACTCTGACAATTTAGCTTCGGTATAGATATATACAGATAGCTTTCCAACTTAGCTTCGAAATGATATGCATACAAACAACAAAACGACAGACTCGCGAGTTGCGGCTCCTTTCCAACACCCTGTATCAGTAGATTTGCAATTGTTCACCCATGATCTCGCTTCCCATCGCATCCGCTAGATAAATTATTCATCGTCTTCGATATGGACTTCCATATCCACCTCTGTACCATCCTATAGATACACAGTCAATAACCCAAATTCAAGTTCGTTTAAAGACTCACATGGTTGTGAGCTACCGTCACCCAGTACTCGAGATTTGAAACCGTGATTGGAATGAGTATAAGTTGACCCGAAATTAGCCTGACATCAACAACCTCCATTTCACCCAACATATTGGCGTGCCAGACTTGCACGCCGAGGTCAACAGCCCTAGCAACATATCAATCAAACTTCGCTATCAATGAATCGTTTGACAAATTTACATACCACATATCCCACGGAAATTGAGGAACTTTGTCATTAGTTATGAATCGACGAACGATTGCGACGGTCTTCGAAAGTTGATCTTGCTGTTCATATTCAATGTCGACCTTGAAGATCCATTCTATCTCGACTGCGATTCGACCATTGATATATGCGTAACGGGCTGATCGTCCACGAGGCTGTGTTGCTGCTCCATAACGAAGGGTCTCCACAAACACATGAGAGAAAGAGGTGACGTGGCCCATGAAACAAGCGCCACGATCTGCTAGTACGACGTCAGCGTGAATAAGAATGCCGAGTTCGTGCCACTCTTCTTGCAGATGCTGCAGTACTAATCCATATAGGGCCATGTCGACAGTCTGAAGCCGGATGGTCTTGTGAAAACGAGGATATGTCACAGATCCTAGTAGTAGTCTTGTGAGAATTGAAATCATGCACACATGCGAAAACTTACGTTCATCTCTGAATCGTGCCAAGTATTCAAACAATGTTCCACGAGGCGGCCGTGATCCACCTTTTAGACATGATTGGAGAAGGTCAACTGAGTCATGATCGTTCTCGTCAAGCTCCGGAAGTCTGTTAAAAGCATTTATCTATACCAAAATCAGGTGAAGTTATACGACGAGATGGCAACATTAACTTACGAGATCGTGAACCAACACCCACTTCCACCACTTGCGCATCATTGTGCACTCCAGCTCTCCGCCCTTGTGATTGTTGTGGTTGGTACGGCCGAGAAACCCGTTGTTCCGTTCGTACGGAAAAGCCCATGTTGTATAACAGGGACCAAACTGAAGGAATTGGTGTTGAAAATGCTGGGCAAGGTGAAAATATGGAGTCATGTGCACGCCCATGTCAGCCCAGCTTTGACATGCTCGTGAAAGGGCAGCACAGCCTCTCTTCACCTCATCGGGGCTTATCGAGCGAGACGAAAGTATCCGTATGGCAGCCGAGAATTCAAGCATTGTTGAGTAGTGTCGTAGAATGGAGCGGTCCATGGTGGAGGACTTTGCATGGTCGAGTTGCTCTTCATTGGGATTGTCCGTTTCAGATAAGAGCGTCTCCAAGCGACGTTGTGCCAAGACCTTCTCGGTCTTCGCATACTTCGCTGCATTGTTCGTCCCAGCTCGTAACCTGGGTGCGTCAATATCAGGCAAGTTACCGTCAACTTCCCAGGCCACGAAAAGCCCGATGAATAGAACACTGATATGTAACCGCCATTGATCGGCTTTCGAAGACGACGAAGTGACCTTGAAGTAGTCAGTTACACAGTCTAGGATACAAATTACGAAGCGCACTTACCGATGGGGGTAAACGACCGACAGATACGGGCCATATGATTCGGGAGAAAAATTGCTCTAGTCGGTCCAGGGGGTGCCAGTCATTGCGGGGAATAGAATTTAGCATGCCCGATTGAAGAAGGATGACCTTTGTGAGGTGTCTAACCATGCCTAGAAATACATGGGTTTAACATCCTTTCCCTGATCTCGATCTAAAAGATGGGGTGACATACAGAGGTAGACGCAATGCATAAACTCAACAACGGAGTTCATCGACGTCAGCCAGCCTGGAAGGGCATTGAGTACAGACCAGGATACACCACGACGTTCAAGTATCTCTTTCTTGTCGAATTCATCGACTGAGCGAGCACGGAATGCGTATTTAGTGTAACGCCAAGGATCTCGTAACTTGAAATCTGTGAATCAGAATGTTAGACAATAACCACCTCAAGCCAGCCAGGGCTCACATTCTGGGTTGAATCCCCGTGGATCCGCAAGAAAGAATGATGGTGTTTCGCATCGGGGACACATAAAAAGCTTCGAAGAGAAGGATGCGAGTCCCTCAATTTTTCGGCTTGCAGGTAAGTCGGATACCTCGGTGTTGATAACGGAGTGAACGGCGAACATATTTTCATCTCCGTAAACACGGAACTCCTTCCCTACCATACAGTCAGTCAAAAGGTCATGTGCGAACTCGAAAACAAGTACATACCACCATATAATCGAGTCATTTCACTGACAAACTTTTCCATGATGTTGTTGAGCTGTTCTAGTGTTGGTTCGTTCGGTCCTGGGATGACCATAATTAGAAAAGTTTCTTCGACCAGGTATCGAACTCCTCGGGGATTGTTGCAGCAAGTCATATACAATGCTCCAGTAGAATGATTGCCACGTTTCACCGCTTGGAACCTGTACAATTGAATAAGCGAGATGGGCATGCAAGTTCGAGTGAGAGTACATACCAGTCCAGGTTAATTTGCCATACAAGACCGCACGGGAGAGAGACAAAACGCTGCTGGATATGATTTACATCGTCGTCGTAAACACGGGTGATGCCTTCATGCTCGAAAATGCGTTGGAGACCAGCTTGAATTGAACGCCAACCTAGTGCATCGTGTATGTCTTGCATCGGCCTCGAAGAGTCCTGAAAAGCGTCCATACCCCCCTCAAGCACTGGCGGCACTTGTCTCGGTTCGTCACCCCCCTTCCTCCATTCCTGTAGCTGCTGGTATTTGCCAGGTCGAAGAAGCCAGTGCTGGATGGCCCGATGCGGTGATGCATATGGAAGGACTTTGGTCGGCTTCCGCTTGTGCTTCCCGTTGGCAAGACGTTTCGTTGTATAAAGTATGCCCTCACACTCATCTTCGTCACATTGTTCATGAAGATCCTCGTCGTAAAGTGTCGACGACTCGTGAACCTTCCAGCAAGTCGGACATAAAAATAGATAGGTGATGAGTAGATCGAGATTAACGCCGAGACGTCTTTCGATAGTCGGTAATGTTCTTGCCATGTCGTCAAGACCCTCAAACACGATATGTGGTGCTTGATTGCGAGCAGATGAAAGTGCTCGAGCAGCGCCGTCTGAAATGATGCGAGCGACTTCGTGCGTTGCGCCCTTGAATGCTGTAGCGACATATGCACGCACATAGGCGTTCCTAATCGCAGAATGCTCATCAAAAGCTGCGGGCTCGTCGAATAAATCTTCTTCATCACTAGCTTGTTGAAAATCGTCGTCGTCTCCGAAAATATTGACCGGATTGAAAGCTGGATCATTGACGAGATCATAATCCTCGTCAAGATCAACTTCATCGTCAGAAGACTCGTTATCGTTATTATCTTCGACAACGAGTTCGTCCTCGTGACTGTGTGGCAGTAGGGTCCTGTAGGTGTCGTCTTCATCGTCGGAACTGAAAAAAGGTAGCCCACTGTTGCCTTCCTCATCTACATCCATCATATCGTCATCGTACACGAGCAGCTGAGGCTCTTGGTCAAACCAAGGCTCTTCATCGTCATCAACAGGCTGATTAGGGTCGGGGAGCAACTCATTTGATTCTGGGGTGCTTAAGCGAGATTGCGAGAAGCTGACAGGTGCGTGCCGTTGATTTTCTGCTGCTACTTTCGACTCTGATGCTGTGACTTGTGCAAGACGTGCCTCACGGCGCTGCTCAAGCTCGACGTGCCTCCGTTGGGTCCTTTTATTCTGCAAGAGGCGACCCCCATCAGCAAGACAGCACTGGCTGCACACGCACCACACGAGAGCTTTCGACATCGTGTCGTCCCAAGGTCGCAGACTCGCAACGAGGAGTTCCTCGTCCAGCTCAGAGGCGAGGATGAAGAAAGAATAGCTGCGCATGTTGCCAGTGTGTCGTGTCCGCCATCATCGTGAGAAGAGATGAAGACGCCCACGGCACACTGCGAGCGCGCAGACCTAGCTAGTAGCTACGTACGGACTTGGTGCATTTCGAATTCGAAAGTGGATGCAGATACGAGGGAGTTATCCACTGAAAACGCGAGGCGCTGTGCTACATCGGGACTATTTCCTGATTACATGAGATTTTCGTAAAATACTGGGTGCCATTATTTGGTCTCAAAGTGCAGTGACGCAGTCCTCCGAAAGTGCCGCGGTCCCCCAGCCTTGAAACGCTCGTACGAGACATTGTTAAAGACGGATGAGGCCTAGGGTCCGAGATGGTTTTATGAGTATTAATTTCTACAGCCGCCATTCCTCGGCATGAGTGTGATTTATCGCCAAGTCTTAGAATTTCACTCATCCCAGCTTCTCCTAGCTATCATGGTCACTCGATTAACTATTGCCTGCCACACACTGCAGAATTGTTTTTCCGTTGTTTCCATCTCTTTCTCCCATCTCATTCCATAGACTATAGTACACACCACCTTCAATACACGTTGCAAATGAAGTGTCAGCGCCACTCTACCGGTACCTCCTTGCCACGCATGTTATAATACATGATACCCAAAAAACGCCTGGGCTCCGGACTCTACGAATGTAAAACCCTATCAGGTATATATGTATGTAAATTTTTTCCCGCCAATTCGCTTCTGTTTTCCGACGAGTCTCACCGAGGTCGAAAAGTCTTTGGAAGATGTCAATCCAGCCGCTAGAATTATTAGCCGAATTTCTTCAAAACGCTGGTTTTAATCTTGCCGCTTGTTCATTTCTGCATGACTGCGTCGAACACCAGGAAGACCCGCAGACAGTCTGCGGTTCCTGGAGTAGCCTAGGCCACGGACTGCACCCAGTACGAAGATATCCAAGGAAACAGTTGCATCGCAGGTCAACCAACGCGCTCGCCAAGCTAGCGACTGGAGCGGCTCGCAGATGTTCAATAGCAGCCTGAGTATAGCCACCCGTGGTTCCGCAGTTCAACATAGACGTGGGATAAGACAAGGTAAAAAAATTCCCAAGATTGTCGCAATGGTGTTACTTGGCACAAATTCAAAAGCACGCGAGGCTCTGCGAGGCTCCGCATCTCAGGCAGCCGGCTTCCTATGGATCCTACCAATCATACTGGAAACTCCGCAGGGAATAAATGGACCCCTATCACCTTCACTTTGCAGATTCTGTCACCGACGAACTGATATGAACGGAGTCTCCCCCGATATAGGCAGGCGTCGACAATGTCACTCTTGAGATGAAGTGTCAAAATCACAGCGGCAAAAAAAAAATCACGTCACTGGTCGTTGAAACTTTACCTTGGCCTATTTTCATACGTAAGCCAGAGATGGGATTCCGACCAAGAAATTAATTAGTCATAACGATGATCTTTCCTCCAGGATGTTCGGTGATGTTTTCTACGGTGTCCGGGCGTGTCAGCGCAAAGATTACAAGCAAAGCTAAAATGATGGTTACCTGAAATTCAATATGTTAACATTCTGATTAAAAACTTTGTTACAGGCTTAGTTAAACTCAGCTTCGTTCCCATAGCCCTCGCCGAAAAGCCCAGGGGCTTGAGCTCAAGTCATCCGTTACGTACTTGCGAGCGCGTTAACATCGTTGTTATAGATCCTGTCGATGTATGCACGAATAGCGAGGACTTTTTGGGAGCTACATAGATACGGTTATTGCAAAAGGGCACCGTGATAGTGAAGGCTCGACGACACAACTGCCCCAATTTGGCGAGGTTAGCGGCCCGGGCTTGCGTCTGATGGAACACCCGTATACTGAATGTGCCTTGTGCATATGATCACGACAAAATCCGCAAAGACCGGGGACTGCGCAAAGAGATACGGCTATTCTCCGTGTACGCGGGATATCATGCAACCTCAAACAATAATCAATCGGATGTTTTCCTTTCGTGTCGAGCCGTTCTTTGATGGTGGGGCTATTTTGCTTCCTATCGGGATTGACTCTAAGAAGAGTAACAATGCTTCTCCTTCTTGATCGCTGGGCGTCAGCGCCAACAGAGCACTAAAATAAAAAGAGGTATTAATTATAAGATGGGTCATTGCATAGCTGACTCGGCGTGGACCAGCGCGAGTTCAACCAACGTGCAACAAAGGAAGACTGACACGAAAAGCATCTCACCCATGGCCAGGTATTGCTGCATTTTGAATAATATTTTTACTGCTTCTGCAGCTGAGAAGTGTGCTCCTATCTTCCACGGACTTGAGACGCGCACTAGAAAGACATCCGAAGTCGATGGTTCATCCTCCTTTTTTCCGTTTCTTGAGCGAGGGGTGTTTTGTAGCCAGGGAGTTGAGTTGCCGTCTGGGAAGGCAATTTATAATCACACCGGTACCACTCTCATTTTCTTATTCATGTGATTGATATGGCGATGCTGCTTTCGGCAGTGACGTGAGTCGAATCAGTATGACGATGGCCCGAGGAGGAACGAAGAACGAGATTCGGTACGAAGAGGGAAGGAGGGCCAAGAAACGAAACGGCTGGAGGGGGCCCGGGGCGCCCAATCCTGAACAGCAGCCTAACATGCAGATGGGCCAGTGCGGGAACCAGATAAACTAGCGCCGGAACATTTGCCTCGAAGCCACAGCAACTCCATCATGATGTAGCAAGCGTGCATGCCTTCCGACAACAGCTGGTTGAACGTTGAGTTAGGAATTAGATTCGTGACATGCCGTGGGAAAAAAGCTCGGATTATACCAGATTGACGCCTCCGTCAAGTTCTCGAAGGAGCCGAAGAATGATCTAGATCTATCACCACACGCTGAGGGTGCGGTTTCCTGTACATGCTATTGACGCTGAACTTTGATGTTCTTAACAAAAGCAAAGGCCGCACGGCGCACTGCCAGTGGGCAGGCGAGTGGTTTCATATTTGCAAGCGCTGGTGTCACTGGCAGTGGTACGTTGGTGCACAGACACATGCTAAGCATATCTCAGAACATCTTCTTACCTTCACCATCACCTTCCAATTTCAAAGGCGCGAGGATTTGTCTGAGGAGATCCAACAATTATTACACAATGTTGGAAGTGTCGTGCCCGAGCGCCCATTTTCATTGCGTGCATCTCGCACACAAATAGTAGCAATCTGGATTGCAGGATCCGTTCGACTTCCATGGTCCTGAAGTTCAGGGTGTGCCAGGTGCATGCATGCAGCAAGGTTCGTGCTTCGTCAAATATTTATACCCGAGTTTGCCAGCATTGACTCTGCATCTACCCCCCGGCCCCTGCGATGATTGGTGTCCCCGCCAACTTTGTACGCTTCACGGCTATCATCGGTACCCAGATTGTTATCCTGGCATTTGGATACGGATTCCTTGGTGCGGTTCTATACTTTGAATACCTTGCTCCGCCCGACAAAGTCGAAAAATTATGGAGGCATCATCCTGAAGAGCTGACTATGGTCGTCACATTGATAGCGACTGTGCTCTCACTTGCCACTGCTACGTGCGTATGCCCTTTGACTCTGTTTAACTTTCCATTCAGCGAGATGTGATTTTCTAGTCTCTTCACGATTTCTGTCAAGGAAGCACTAAGACATCGAATGGGACAGCCAATCTCTCTAATTCAGCTGTGCACTGGTGTCGCTTTGTCCCAGAACTCTCATATTATGAAACCTGAATACCTTGGACTGTCCGTCTTGACGCTGTTCGTCTTTGGGACTTTGAGACTCTTAACGGCAGGGTACAACGTCTTTGAGAACACCGTTGAGATTCTCTAATCTGAATTGAGCTACAGGTGGACAACTCTCTTGACACCGACCTACTTCCTATGGCCAATACAGATGAATGGATCCGAACTCGACATATCTGGAGGCGCATTTTCCACCTTGCTCCACGAAGAGTTCCTGAAAAATGGTCTCACTGACAGTATGTATCCTTCATTTCTTTGACGAGTTGCTCGTAAAATGGGGCACCCAAGTACAGGACAATTCTTTCGAAGTTATCGATATCGGCGGAATGTTAAGTGGAGTTGCTGCTGCAGGGTATACCTTTGGTCTTCCTGGGACATTCAATTTCAATGGGGCAAAATATGATATATCCACTCGTAGGTCCCGTCTTTCAGGTCACTCGAAGCTGTTTTATGATGTTGTACTGTGTATCTAGAGGGCACTGTGCCTACAATTGAAGAGTATTCCGGCTCGAATGGAGTTCCGGGCCCCAACGGTACTCGTCTCGGTTTTTGCGGTGGAAATGTCACGGTTAACACGGCAACCGTACTGGGAAAACACTCCCACGTGTCTCCTCCTCAAGGCCTCAGCACGAACTATTCCATGTGGCAGCAGGGGCTGACAGCCGATATCAACTGCCAGGCCATCAACTCGAGTCAATCGCAGTACGTTTGGGACACAAGTAATTCCAGCGTTATCTATAACTCGACTACTTCGGACACTTCCATTACTGGTCTTCGCCTGTGGAATATCAGTGCAAATTGTGGTACCAGTAAGTTTGGATCGAGGATGCTTGTCTCAAATTGACTGTCAGCTCCTAGATACGCTGGTGACGCAGCAATATGTGACCATGGTGGATGCAGGTGGAAATGGGAGTGCCTCAGGAAGCGGTTTTCTTCCGTCTGTCGTGTGCCCAGGACCCAAGAATATGAACCAAACCTATACGAGCTTCTGTAAGTTATTGAAATATGCCTTCGTAGTCATTGACTGAATCCGTTTCCGTAGTGATATTTACTCAAGGGTTCGACAGGTATAACTTTCTTAACGCAAGCGTGTGCGAAGTGATTCCAAAATTGACAACGGTCCAAGTCGATTATTCCAATAATCTGATTTCTTCAGTTGCCACATCGTCCGCCCCTTTCCAGTCGGAAAATGTCCAACTACTGTCATTCATCGCTGGAGTTGCCAAGTATCAGTCGCTCAACTCACAGGGGCTTGTGAGCAGCACAATCGGGGACACCTTGTACTCTATCTATTCCTCGACAACTGTCGGATCCATCGATGACAATCTCGATCAAGCAAAGGTTTATGCCGAGCTTGTGAGATTCATATCGCATTGTCTTTTCCACCTCTTATAATTTTCTCAGGGGGAATACTGGCGTGGTGTTGTTGAATTCTCTGCGACGGTGAGGCAGTCGTTTAAAGACAGTCCGAATCGACTTGACACAACTTCACAGTTCCTACGCTCTGGGTTTATGGCCGTGGGTAGTTTCCCCGATGGTATTCCGAGCAACCTCTCTTCCCAAGTCAATGGGACGAAGCTAATATCAACGATCGGTTGGACTATACAGTCGCCGACATATCTTCTCGCCATCCTCCCGCTCACCATTATCACTATCCTCACTTTGACCTGTGTTTTGTACAGTATTGTGCAGGCTTCGACGTATGGTCACCACAGGTCCGCCTTCGACGTGTCAAATACCCTTCATCTCATTATGGCGTCTGCTGCTGGAAATCCGAGTCTCAAACTCACAGGTTTCAGTGAGCGAGGGATAGTCGCAAATGAGGGTGTGGAAGTTCGCTTATATGAGTCCGATCGCGACAATGGTGTGACAAAGAAGTTTGTGACACCTACGGAATTCGAGGAGTTGAAGGCAGCATCGGCAAAGAAGATGCTCGTATGATTGTTCTGTTCTCAGTTTAGTATGCATACCTATTCTTTCTCTTGTTTGATATATATAGTGCACGAAGCCAAGCTTCAGGGCGGTATGCAGATGTAATCGTACTGTGGATTAAATATGAATAGGATCCGGATTAGGTCCATAAAAGTGAATATGAACGAGGGCGCGGTACACAGCTGCAAGGCCCAAAGACGACTCAAAAGACACATTACTTATTCAAGTTGTGATCTGTCCAGATCTGTCCGCGTTATCCCATATATGCATATATAGGACTGCAGTTCCATGGTATATTACATGCCCTACGGTATGAATTCTACCGTAGAGCATACAGTATATCGGTTCGCCGCGTGGCTCCGCCGTGCCGATATATCATACGTGGGTACGCAATCAATCTGCTAGTCACCCAGTTTGCCTAGCCCATCGTCACGGTAGCACGCTGCACACCGCCGGGTGTCCCTCTCCTTGTTGAGACCCCACTCGTGACTCGACCAGCTTCGCTGCTCCCTCCGAGGCGTCTCACTGAACATTACTCAGTGTTCTCTTCGGCCCCCCTCGCAACATTCGTGGTTTACTGATGTTTCTCGCACTGTATCCCCCTCAGAGTTCTTAGTTTCAAATTGCTTGTGCTACACATCTATACATTACCGACCTAATACATCAAGTGATGGATCGTGTCCTCTGCCTGTCGTGGTGCGACGAATCCATAGCGTGCGGGCCTGCCCACCCAGCGGCTTTCACGCTCTGGGCACAGCCCATCCCCTCTAGTCGCACCACATGAAAATCAGGGTTTCAGACAAAGATGAATCCCCGTCTTCTGTCTCCAGTATGGCACTCCAGTCTTCTGTCACCAGCATGGAACGATGCCCGCCCTCTGTCACCAACCAGTCATATCCGCCCTTTGTCGACAGCCAGGCTTTCCCGTTCTCTGTCACCAGCCAGCCATGTCCGCCCATTGTCTCCAGCCAGCCATGCCCGCCCGTTGTCTCCAGCCAGGAACGCCCGTTCTCTGTCTTCAGCCAGGCACGCCCGTCCTCTGTCTCTAGCCAGCCATGCCCGCCCTCTGTCTGCGGCCAGGCACGCCCGTTCTCTGTCTCTAGCCAAGCACGCCCGTTCTCTGTCTCCAGCCAGCCATGCCCGCCCATTGTCTCCAGCCAGGCACGCCCGCCCATTGTCTCCAGCCAGGCACACCCGTTCTCTGTCTTCAGGCGGGCACGCCCATCCTCACTCTCCAGCCAGGCATGCCCGCCCTTTGTCTCCAGCCAGACACGTCCGTTTTCTGTCTCCAGCCAGGCATGCCCGTTCCCTGTCTCCAGCCAGGCACGCCCGTCCGGGGTCTCTAGCCAGCATCGCAACACTGGAGCGTGATCTCCCCATGGGATCTCGTCCGTCGTCAAGCGCAACGGGGAATAAGCGAGGAGGGAGTGGAGTGCGACATATTGTAGGTTAGGAAGGCTGCAGTTTAAGGGATTGGAAACATAATCACGAACGGACGAGTGATAGATATTCACGGGAAGACCGCGGTCGGTAGGAATATCCATGATGGATCGTAGCTGCCCCAGCGTTGTCTTGACATCGTGACCCCGACTAGGGCCAAGAAGTTTTGATATTTGTGACGCAGAAAGAGGGTCTTCAAGGGTGGCAACAACGGACAAGTGCATGTATGCCCGATCAGGATCAGCGCACGTACAGAGAATGAGGTCGTATAATTGATATACGTCCATTCCTGATGTCAGTTCGCTTGTCATGTGAAGCATGGTATGGAGCCGATCACGGGGATCAGTGTCTCCATCGTCGATAAACTTCATCATTGTAGACGCTATAATGAAACGTCTGCCTGCTCGGGTCGCTAATTGCACTAGTTGATCCCTCGTTGGCTGTGGGAAATCGGGACGACGACCTCGCAGGTTTTTGAAGGAATGATCCAAGAAAACATAGATATCATTATCGACGTCCGCGCCGTCTAAGGAGATGGTGTCAGGGACACCGTCCCCAGAAGTTTTCAGCGGTATCTCGCACACCAGCGGATGCACCCCTTCTTCCCCCATGGCTTCACGGATATGTGCTTCCGAGCGACTAGTGAGCAGAATGTGAAGCTTGGGCAGATCAGAATCACGAAGAGCTTGGCCTAGCAGTGAGATGAGTTCAGCGAGTTCCGCTTCGGAGATGCATTCATCAAGGGCATCAATGACAAACGACAACGGCGGACAATTCTGCTGTCTTTGGCGAAGCTTCCGGAGAGGTCGAAGAAACAACGCCTCCATCTGGTCGCGAACAGAACTGCTCGGCTCTAGAACGGCGGGACTTTCAATGATAGCTTTGGATACGTCACTCCGGACAGAGGAGAAATTCCTGGCAAGCTGATAGCCGAGGGTCGCGAATATATATCCAGTCGTGCGGCGGTTCGTATTCTTGCGAGAGAAAAAGAATGTTCCTGCCAGCCGTGTCGTAACAGTCGTCTCCTCTGTCACTTCCAGATCTCCCATCCTTTCAGCTACAGTGAACGCGACAGCAGACTTTCCTACGCCCGCCGTGCCATGCAGCCAAACGAGTTGGCTCTTCTCTGGGTTGTCTAAAAATCCGTAGATGTGTTTGAGAAGGTTCATTCGGGTATCCTTCAAACATTTCGGATGGGGCAGGCGTTCGAGGGAGTCATATACAGCGCCATGTACAACGACCTGGGACAGCTTCTCCCAAGCTCTTTCAGCTGATGAAGCACGACGTCAGGATCAGAATAAGAATAAGACTTTATGAAGATACCGACATGAATTCGAGTAACTCATTGGCCAAGGTTTATCTTCAAACGTGTACAAGTCTAAACTGTAGATTTGATCCTTTGCTGATGGTCGACGGAACTTAGAAGGCTTTAGGATAACAAGTATATGGCCACGACAACTCAACGATCAAGCTGTAGAGTGGTGGTGATTGCAAGGCGCAAGAATCGAATGGATGGATGTTTTTTAGTGAAGTTCCAATCGCAGCGTTATAGCAAGCTCGTTGGATGGTGAGGAAAGCAGGAGGCGCTCGTCTGGTCAACTGACTCGTGTGGCCTTCGTTACCGATACAGGATTAAACGACTAAAGAGGTGATCTGAATAAGTACGCACGTACTTGTTCAGCCTGAGATACCAGACATGTAAAGGCTGGACCAGAGACAATAAATCATTATCGTTCTACTAGTTGGATCTACTATAAGTAACCATCGTGCTTCAAGACACTGTGCAGGGTGACAGTACTCACAGATACCTTGTCAGGTCGTTCCTCGGCGTTGTCTTCCGCTCATCGTACAAGCTGATTGCGACGATAGACCGCTGACCGCTGGAGGCGGTGGGCCCACCTTACTTCAAGTTGGTACTACTAAGCTAAGTTCATTGGCTTACGCAATCATACCTGCTTGTTGACATTAATGCTGCATGCAACCACTGCGATCAATCGCCTTCAATGCCCTCCATCGCTTCAATGTTTGAGTGATCAGGCCTCAGGAACTGAGGTATTAGTAACTTGATTCATATTGCGAGTTTCTCGAATTCAAGGATATTCCACTACAGTACCGACCCTCGCTGACGTCAGACCTTCCTCGACTTCACGGCCATCATCTCTGATGCAACGAGATGGAGACCGCTGATGCCCTGTGGAGGGTGTCCTAATGGCCGAAATTGTTCTTGAAGTTCACAACGTTCATGCGGCAAGGTTGGCTCATCGAACGACCAAGGATGTGATTTAGGCAAGTATTTTTTCAGCTACTTATTACGCAAACGATAACCTGACATTAGGGAAATAATCGTATTCCTGCTGGGACTACGGTATTCGGCGACCATTGGTAAGCATCGTCCTTCAAGGGAAGTACGAGGGACTGAATGTCACGGCGTCAGGTCCATCTCTCGGAACCCAGACGTCTTCCCTGAGCCTCACTTGTTCAAGCCTCAGCGTTGGATTAACGATCAAGGTCGCATCAGGGACGACCTCAAATTCTTTGTCTTCGGCTTTGGTCGTCGGTAAACCACTATTCTTCTAGATGTCTTTTCATTCACTGACCGTCATTCCAGCGTATGACCTGGTCAACAGCTTGCGAACAGGTAAAGAAATGACATCCTTCCATGCACATGATCTTTCGAGTTCACCTCATCTGCTACAGATCGGTGTTCATAAACTCGCTCTTTAATCTTTGAGCTTTCCACCTGACTCTGGATCCTACGAAGCCGCTGCATGAGATGGGGTTCATGAGGGGGGTGATGGGAGGCAATAAGCCTTGCCAGTGCACTATTGAGTTTCAGATGAGTGTTCCTGAGACTGAGCTCAGGCGCATGATGCAGAATTTTCCCGAGGTTGCATGAGAACCCCAAGTTAAAGCTTGGGTACTGCTCCCTGATCAAGGTCTCGCCTGGCTTATGGTTAACATCAATTGTTTTGTCATTCTACGGTCAGTTCGTATGTGCCCCGTCGGTGTTTCGGGTTCTAAACTTGTACGAATGACGAATGTTTTTGATCGGCTCTCGTTGGCGGTCAGCTGCTGAATCTGACATTTCGAAGACTTCAGGTATGAATACGATTGGTATATCTACTCAAATAATGTCACTTGGAACTTGAATGCCACGTCCACCCCTTTTCCAGTCAGAAAATGTCCAACTACTGTCATTCATCGCTGGAGTTGCCAAGTAGCCGCCCAACTCACAGGCCTATGAGCAGCACAATTGGGGACACTTTGTACTCCATCTATTCCTCGACAACTGTCGGATCCATCGATGACAATGTCGATCAAGCACAGGTTTATGTCGAGCTTGTGAGTTTCGCATCCCATTGTCTTATCCACCTCTTATGATTTTCTCAGGGGGAATACTGGCGTGGTGTTGTTGAATTCTCCGCGACGGTGAGGCAGTCGTTTAAAGACAGTCCGAATCGACTTGACACAACTTCACAGTTCCTTCGCTCTGGTTTTATGGCCGTGGGCAGTTTTCTTGATGATATTCCGAGCAACCTCTCTTCCCAAGTCAATTGGACGACGATGTACATATCAATGATCGGTTGGACTATACAGTCGCCGACATATCTTGTCGCCATCCTCCCGCTCACCATTATCACTATCCTCACTTTTACCCGTGTTTTATACATTATTGTGCGGGCTTCGATGTACGATCACCACAGGTCCGCCTTCGACGTGTCAATACCCTTCATCTCGTTATGGTGTCTGCTGCTGGGAGCCTGAGTCTCAAACTCGCAGGTTTTAATGAGCAAGGGACACTCGCAAATGTTACTGAGGGTACCTGCGGAAGTCCGCCTGTTCGTGTCCGATCACAATAATGGTGTGACAAAGAAATTTGTGATATCTAATTCGAGGCGTTAAAGGAGGCATCGAAGGAGGCGCTCGTATGATTGTTCTGTTCTCAGCTTAGTATAACTATTTTCCCCTGTTTGATATGTATAGTCCACGAAGCCAAGCTTCAGGGCGGTATGTAGATGTAATTGTATTGTGGATGAAATTTGATTAGGTCCTGAATAGTATGAACGCGGACAAGAATCGGCCAACACCCTACAGTTGCAAGGCCCATGGAAGACGACTCAAGACACATTATTTATTGACATCTGTTCCGCCCTGTCCGTATCATCCCCATGATATGCATATATAGCACTAGTACTGCAGTTCCATGATATATTGCGTACCTTACGGACCACGGTAGGATTCCCACTGTAAACCGTCCACCGCCTAACAGCTTCCGCTGTTACGTGGCACATAACGAACACAAGCGACTGTCGTTCATATATATTGTTTGTTTCTCGGAGGAAGGATGGTATTAACCGTGCATTGGTGAGAGCTTGTTAGGTCCAAGCGCCAAGACGGCGCAATAGGACATGCTTAGCCACCGCAACACCACGAGGCAAGGGAACAAACCTGTCGTATTTTTTCCCTCTTCGCGTCCACGTAAGTAAGTGCGTCAAACAATGCAAAACACCGCGTTAATTTGTTTCAATACAAATAGCACAGAAAAATGAGAAGAAGGATAAGATAAGGGGTCGTATCAAGGCTGATGGTAGACACCAACTCGCATTGATATTCCTAAGCACAGTCAGAATCGTGGTCCTGGTCCTCCGTCACATCCCGCTTGCGTGCACGGCCCATACTGGTCTTTGTCTTGCTTGCTTTCCCCGCCTTGTTCGCAGCGTGGCTCCGCACCAGCGATGTTATCTCGCCAACCAACGACAGTTCCTTCTCCGTAACCGTCTCCGTGACCTCGCCATCATCGACCATCGAGAGAGAATTAAGCGCAGCTATCTCCTTCGCCCAGATTTCTGTTGCTTCGAAAGTCGGGGTTTCGAGGATAAGAGGAATATCTTGCGTCCGTGGGTCAGAGACGATGTGCCTGAACGTAGAAATACCAATGTGTCCGCTAAAATTAAACGGCGGTGAAAAAAATCGCTTAAAACAAGAGCACCAACGTTAGACTGGGATAGATGAAACACGCACAGTCCGATATTTTCGTGTCGATCTTTTTTTGACCCGAGGCCGGCTTTGGAGTCATTCAGATGCATTCCTTTGAGATAGGACAGTCCGACTTCGGTATCGAACGCGGAGACTGCGTGGTTCGAGCATGTTTCATGAAATGATCAAGTTCACGGCTGTAGAACTTACGCGTTGCGCTAGGAAGCTAGATTAGCCGATGTATGCGTATGTCACGAAGTGATCAGCAAACGCAAACGTACTTCCATCCATCTTTTGTTGAGATGTTGTATCCCTGGAAACACGATAAAAGATTTGCAGGTCAAAGTGCGGAGCGCTTACTGCTGCGAACATATGACCTGAATCCCGCTACTAGTCAGGAATGATGAATATTAAAGCGCAAAATGACTTACAGGTGTCAAGGCAAACGCCCACTCGCGCCTTATCATCGACAAGATCGATAATCTCATACAGCTCTGAAAACTGGGAGCCTATGACATTTCCTGAACCTGCCTTTGTGAATGAAATAAGTAAGGGCAGTCGGTATTCGGATGAATGCGCACCATATTTTCAATGACAATCGTTATATACTTCGTTGCTTTGTGCGCATTGTTGATACATTCCGCGATCAGGGCTATCGATTCGTCCTTCGTAGCCTGCCCAACGGTCGAGCCCGGACTTCAATAACATGAGCTAAACAAGAGATGGAAAAATCATGATGGTGAACTCACTGAAAATTGTAAAGCTCAAGGCCAAGCTGCTCGCACCGCTGAAGATCGTCGAGGAAGCAATTGAAAGACTTCTGCCTCTTCTCCCTGAAATCAGACACAATTGATGTTTATCGTGAGCCCATAAACCAAAGCAGCTGCCAGTGCCAGAGCCGCTCATACGCACTCGTCCGGGTTTCCCAAATTGACTAAATAACTGCCATGAGGCAGGACGTGTTTCGACGAATACCTAAACTCTTGCATTCGTCTCTTGAACGCATCAACGTTTTCTGTAGAAAACGGTGGTGAATCCCATTTTCGCTGGGACTTGACGAATAGAGCGAATGCGCTGGCGCTGCGAGAACGTGCAGCGTTCAGGGCTTTAATAAGGGATTCGGACAGGTACGAAACGCGTCTCTCACCCAACCATCGCAGCATTCCGAACAGCATTCTCAACTCCTCCTGCAGCTGACACGTGTGCGCCGATCTTCCACGGATTTGAGATGCGTACTGGAAAACCCTCCGTCGAAGCTTCACCGTGACCATCCTCTGTCTTCAATTTTTTCTGCTTCTTGCGCGCAGGTTTTTTCGTGGCTACTACAATGTTGAATGTTTAATTGCCAGCAATGACACGAAGCAGGGCCCAGCTGGGTGCGGGATCTCACCGACCGCGGTACCGCTCTCGCTTTCCAATTCATTTGAGTGATCTGCTCTTCTACGTTTGGAGGATTCTGCTAGTAGGTGAGAGTCGGATGACGTTAGGGTGATTGACGATGGTAATGGCGCGGGTGCGGGTGCGGGTGCGGGTGCGGCAGCAGCGCGAGTCGATCTTCTTGTTTGAACCATAAGGTTCGCCGGGATGAAGGCCCTTGTTTGGCTTTGCTTGAGGAATAAGAGTAGTAGTGGGGTATAGGGCGTGGGTCTGATATGAGATAACGCAGCAGCTGCTAGCATCAGATTCAGAAAGTCTTGAGATTTGGAAGTCCATGATGCAATTGCGGTTTAAACCACCGGCATTTCCCGGCACCCCCCCCCCCCCCCCCCTACATCCAATCTACGATTTTCGATTTTTTTTTTTTTGACCAGACAAGTAGCACAGAAAAAAAAGGCACGAATTCATCTAGATACATCAAGCGCGAAGCATTGGATATAAATTTAGGCACAGGCGTAACGTAGATGGGGACTAGTAGGGGCTGTGTTATGAACCTAGTAGTAGAGAAGCATATCATGCGGTTCTCCACTGCTACACCTGGGAACGCCGTTTTCAAACATCGTGTTCGCGTTCACGTTTTTAGAGCATAGGTAATGCACAGGGGTGGGTGATTGGCACGTGCTCAGGACGTTGCCGATCCCATTGCAAGGGGGGAACCATTATGGCATTGGGAGAGAAGGTCGACGTCCAGGGCAACGTGAAATGATCTGAACTGTGTCGGGTTGATCCAGATTGCAGCATCCCACCGAGTAAGTACAGCCAGAAATATTAATAACCCGTGACGGGCTTTTGCTTCTATGAAACATTCTGATCGGGACTTCAAGGCCCGTTCGCGTTACCTTCAGCTACATATAAGCTAACTGCTATCAATCGCCACGCACCAGCAGCATAATCATCGACCGCTGAAATTCGTCACGGTCTCTGTCGTTATCTGTCTCGGTGGGGGACATTGGATCGACAAGCTACAGAGGAGCGCCATACTCTGACGGTCTCACGAAGCGCTCGCTGTCACCCACGACACACCCCATAGCATCGCCAACACGCGAATACCTGAAGCCTGAACATTAACCCTGATCCAATTCTTCCGTTTCGTGATGTCATAACCAAAACCAACGAACCATGGAATTTCCCGGGGATGCCCCACCAAGGATTTACTCAAATGTCTACATCAATCCTCCAATTCCAATGCCGGTATTGCCATTAATATGCTGGTTGATATGACATGCTTCCGTCTAACGCAGGCTATATGACCACTTCGCTGGCTAACGCACCTAATGGGTATTTCCACATCACCTGAGGGAGCTAGGCCCCCGAGGCCTCGGTATACCCGCTCCTGGCGCGCTTTCATATCAAAGTTCGGAACCGTAAATACAATACAAGTGACGTCGGATTACCAGTGGGGATCGGTGCTTGTGCGTCTCTTCTTGTTAGAGAATGGTCGTGGATGAGAATGGGATAGGGTGGGATGGGTTCTACACGCCAAGGCATACATGATCGGACGAGCGTGATATTAATGGGACCTTGGGATGTGGTGTGGTGTCCGCGGGTGGTTTGACATACTAGTAGCAGATGTGTGATTGGATCTCCGAGGGTGTGTGGCGTACCAGTTATGCATTTGGGTTTTCTATGTACAATAGCAGTACTAGTAGTGCCCTGTGTTATGTGGATATTAAACAAGGGCGTGGGGGATAGACGAAAAGTACTCACAAGGCCTGGCGCTATTTGTCTATATGGATGTGTGCTCGACGGTATAGTGTTTCCCTATGTCATGGTACGAAGAGGTCAAGGACCTCATGTGTTTACTACGGACTTCTGATGTGAGGGGCATCATGGTCATTGACAAGATTTCAGAAGTCGTAGGAGCCCGAAGCTGCGCATAGAACTCGTCACATGGTCAGCGAGCAACGGAAAGAAGACTTCGTGCCTTTATTCGTTGTCCGTGGGCTGTCCAGTCTTTCCGTACCAATGGATAACCTCTACGGATTGTTGACGGCCGAAGGTGCGCACCCAACTCGTTACATTGTTCGCGCAGCAGATAGGTATGACCCTCTATTGATAAAGTTAGACGTCTGTCAATGAAGAATGAAGACCGTGATTGAATCTATGTTAGATTTGGTGTTTGATTAGGGCAACCCCGGTTTTTTTTGGTGGAGCGCCCATGGGGCATCCCGAGATAATGTAAGCCAGTAAGATGAAGGTTGTTAGGTCAACCTGCGTGTAGAAGCAATAGGGGTGAAGGTATGATGATATGTCGGGGGAGATAGGATATACGGCACTCACCAATGACGCGGGACAGAAACCGACATTATGGGGTGAGTATTGGAAGGGGGAATTTGGGATTCGGCGGATTGTTCGGTAAGGTCCGAAATACTGCGAGTGACAGGATGTGATGTTGGAGGATATGAACTTCAGACGTGGGCTTTTAGGGGGAGTCAGTACCGGGCGCAATTAGGGTAGCAAACCGAAGGACGAGGATCAGCGCGCGTGAGATATTCTTGGTACTTATCAAGAGGGAGAAGGACAAAGAAACTGATGGAAGTAGGCAATGGAAGCAGGAAATGGAAGATAGGAAAGGGTATGAATGCCAGCAAGAATGAAGGTTAAGTTCTACATGCGGACTTCCTGAGTCGATGGCTTGGCTCGATAGTGACCGGTCAAGCAGCTACTAGTAGGAGAGAAGACAGTAGTTGTAAGGGACGCCAGAAACGATGAACTTCGAACATAATTAAAGTGGCTCGAAGCTGGTCGTCTTCCACTCTACAAGAGACTTGGTTAGTCTGGAACGACGGTGATGTCGGAAATTCGGGGCCGTGGTAGCAGCCAAAAAGCAAGTTGTGGGGGGTCAGACCGGTCTGGAACGTTTTACTGGGAACCGACGGGCGTCTATTGAATAGTACTTAGTCAAAAGTCTAGACTCTTTACACCAAAGTTTCTCAGTGCTTCTCATCACTAGATCATACCAGTTAGCCCATCAACGTCAACGAGCTCAAGCCCCTCTTTGGCGGCGACCGTAGTGATAAAAAGCTTTCGCCTGGGTTGAATCGTGAGTTTGCCCGTGTTTGGGTTTGGGCCTTTACAAGGTGCTTGCGATAATAATCACTAACTGCGTTTCATTCACGAACGTTAGCCATGCACATGGACCACCACCACACCGCTACAGGTCCTCCATACTCTTCAGTTCGTACGAATCATCTATTCGCATCACACCAACTTCCACCGCCACCCGTTCAGCTTCCTGCTATAAATCTTCCTCAGCGCGCCTCAGTCACAACACTCCCTCCCATGGCCGCAATGGACTCTTCGCCCTATCGCCACCCTTCTCCAGTCTCATGGGGTCCGTCCTCGTCCTCCTCAATCCATCGCACTTCAAACTCAAGAGATGATGTCTCAATGCACTCCCATTCGCAACGAGAGATGCGACAGATGAAGAGAGAACCAACTCAGCAGATCCACTCAGTCCCACCTCCACAACCTCCCTCTTCACTCAAGGAGCAGGACGATACCATGCCTGCAACAAGCGATTTCGTTAAAAAGCTCTACAAGTAACTATCCTCTCCTTTGTTCAGCTTCGCCAGTTTCATTTCTACTCCACAGAATGCTAGAGGACCATACCTTCTCCCATGTCGTGTCATGGGGCCCACAAGGTGACTGTTTTGTCGTAAAGGTCCGTATTCTCCTCTTCTCTCGTCCTATCACCGGTACTTGCACCGATGTTCCGTTCAGGTTATCTCACAACCAATCTCACATTTCCCTCAGGACATGAACGAATTTACAAAATCCATCCTCCCACGCATGTTCAAGCACTCAAATTTCGCATCTTTCGTAAGACAGCTCAACAAATATGATTTTCATAAAGTGAGCCTTTCCCCCTCCTACTCCGGATCTTGAAACCCTTTCTTTCACTTCTTCAAATCCTTTTGATCTTTCCCTCCATTCTTTCTATTTATATCCCACTTCACTTCGTTCCCACTATGCCTTTCGTACTGCATGGTCCCCCACCTGTGCACTTGGATCACGCGACTTCTTGCATACTCCCCATATCGCCTATCAAAGGGCAATACGCACCTCTTTATCTCAGCGATCCGCGCCCCATTCCTCACTAGGAATGCCCCATCCCCAACTCGGCCTTTCCCGTCGATCCTCGGCTCGATCCGATGCTTCTACCACGGCGTCTATCTCAGATGCTCGTCTCGCGCTGAGGAGGTGTTACGGTTTTTTCTTGGTGGTCAAATGCACCGCCGAGATATACTTGTCACTTTCCTTGTCGTAATTGGTCGTCGCTTCAGGGGGTTCTTGGGATGCATCGTGGCTTGGCACAATTCACGTTGGCACGCTCGTCTTCATCTCCGCGAAGGCAGCGTCCAAATGCTTCACATTGTCGCATTTCTCGATGCCACGACAAGACGTACTTGGTACACCATGCGCCAGATCCACTGCACCTCCTTACCTCTTACCTATGTTATCTTCCCACCCTTCCCCCTTGACCCCACGCCGTTCTTACAAATCGATTTACTAACCTTTTCAAACCCAGGTAAAAACAACCGATGACGCCCAATTCGGCGAACACAGTTGGACGTTCCGACACCCCGATTTCCACGCCGACCGACGCGACGCCCTCGAAAACATAAAGCGCAAAGTCCCTGCCGCGCGTAAATCCCTCCCGTCCTCCTCTAACGGGGGTTTCAGCGGAGGCGGCAGAGGCGCAAGCTCCGGCAGTCCCATCCCAGGCGAGAGCAGCGCCGAACTAGCAGCTGTCCAAGCGCACGTCGGCGTCCTGCAAAACTCGTATCAATCATTGTTTTCGTCGCATGATACGCTTTTATCGTCGCATGAGAATCTGCGAGGCCAGACAGATTCTTTAATGGCTTCGCATTCGTCGTTACGGGCTCAGAATGATAATCTGTTCGCTACGAATGAGAGTTTGAGGAATCAAGTTGGGAGAGCTGAGGAAAGAATTAGGGTGTTGGAGCGCCAGTATGGGGATGTGCTTGTGGAGATGGTCAATTTTCAGAAGGGGATGGCGCAGCAGGATGGCTTGATGCAGGGGTTGATACAGTATTTTTTAGGGGAGGGAGGTGAGCGTTTTCCTTGTTCTGGGTTTTGATTCGTGGTTTTTTCTATGCTGCTCGTGTTTCTCAACCGTTCATTCTTTGTTCCGCCCGTTCCTCGTCGGTTTTCCGTCCATTCCGTGTTCTGCCCGTTCCTCGTCGGTTTCCACGTCCATTCTGTGTACCTTGAAAAGCGCTCCCCTGTGGAGGCGACCATTGCGGAGATAAAATATTTGCGCTATCGATGGTGTGGCCTCGGTGCTCAATTGATGGGTCTCGATGCTTAATTGATGGGTCCATGATGGGTCTATTAGGCACCAAGGACGCGGGTGCATTTTGCTTTGGACCTAATTTTCTATGCCTGGGCCCAGTCGTCCGTCCCTATTTTGTTTCCTCACATACATTTCTGTGTTCCTCATTAGTAACCAATCCATTGCTCTCCCTTAGGTAAACCCAAAGACCCTTCAGACGCTACCTCCCAAACCGCCGCCGGGTCCTCAACCACCGCTTCAGCCCCCCTTGCTCAATCGCAATCCACCGCACCCCAACCCCCATCTCAAACCCCCATTCACAACATGTCACAAGCCTCCACAACACCGATCGCAACTAGCATGACCCCCAGCACACATCCGCCGCCTTCCCTCTTAGCCTCCCACCGATCTATGGGCCAACCCCAACCATCACCCTTCCTCGCCCCTCCCTCAAATTCAAACCCAAACTCGTTCTCCATGCCTATGCCTATGCCGTCCTCACATGCACGCAAACCCATGTCCATGTCCCAACCGCCCCAATCCGCGTCCCTCCGAAACCCATATTCTCTCCCTCCTCCCCACCCACATCAATTCGTCCCTGCGCAAGAGCAATTCGTGCCCGCGCAGGAGCTGGGTCTGCAAGATCCGGATATGGTCGCGCGGCTGAGTTTGGTGCAGATGAACGAGATGTCGAGGCGAGCTGCGAGTGATGCGGGGTTTAGGATTCCAAATTCGATGCCGATGTCAATGCCGATGTCGAGCTCTGGTTCTGGTGCTGGTTCTGGTGGTTCGGGGTCGTCGGCGGAGGAGATGCATATGCAGAGGACGAGTGGGATGCATTCGCATTCGCATCGAGGGGCGCAACATCAGCAACAACAACAACAGCAGCAGCAGCAGCAGCAGCAGCAGCAGCAGTCATCAACACAAGCATCAGCACAAGATGGCAACGCTCCGTTCCTCCTTCCCCCTGATATGAGCTGGGACGCGCCTACGACGATGCACGAAGGCTTGCAGGTTTTCACAGTTGGGCATCTGTTGCCGCGGAGCAGTGTGGAGGATCAGAACGGGAATTGGATGTTCAACGCTAATCCTTCGACGGGCGCTGTGGCTCCGCCTGCAGAAGGGGAGGGCGAAGGCGATGGAGGGAACGATACGGACAACGATACCTTGCCATCGGAGCCTGATCCATATTCTGAAGAAGTCGTGCGTCCGACGCTGTCTAACGGACGATCGTCGACTGCGCCTACGACTATCCGCGTCCGGCGGTCTACATTCGTGCCTGGGTGGGCTGTCCCGCCTCGGGTGTTGCTTGTGGACGACGATGCTGTGAGCAGGAGGTTGAGCAGCAAGTTCTTGCAGGTGTTTGGGTGCATGATTGACGTTGCTGTGGATGGCGTTGGGGCTGTGAATAAGATGAATTTGGAAAAGTACGATTTGGTGTTGATGGCGAGTTTTTTTCCCTCCGTACATTGACGAGAACTAATTTGATCTTTGATCTTTTTTGTGTTGGGTTGGAACTTGGAACTTGGACACGCGACAGGACATTGTGATGCCCAAAATGGACGGAGTCAGCGCTACGAATCTGATACGCCAATTCGACCACATGACGCCCATAATCAGCATGACGTCTAACTCCAAACCGAGCGAGATTATGACGTATTATTCATCTGGAATGAATGATATTTTGCCGAAGCCGTTTACGAAGGAGGGGTTGTTGGATATGTTGGAGGTGCGTTTTTGTGTTTCAGGGCAAAGAGATGTGTGAACTGATGCACTGCGATGGTCGCAGAAACATCTTATGCATCTGAAAGTCATTCAACAAATGTCGAAAATACCACGTTCGATCGGCGTTCCGCCTCTCTCAGACCCGTCTTTTAGCGAAGCGCTCGCAGTTGGTGCATCGCAATTACAACGACATGCTTCATCGTCCAATCCCAGTTCATCATCCAACACAACTTCTTCCTCTTCGAGTCTGCATCCAATGCTGGGGATGTCGGGCTACGATGACGATGGACGGATTAACCCTTTAGCGGGAATGGGTCTCTCTGACGAGCGATACGCAGCGATTCTCAGAGATATCGTCACACAGGAGAGTTTTTCGGGCGTTGGAGTTCCCGAAGGATTCTCGTTCGGTCTTGCTGGTGCTTTGGGTCCCGGAATGGGAGTAATGGGAGGGGAGAAGCGAGGGTTGGATGATGAGGGCGATGGGAGAGAGGGGAAGAGGGGACGGTTTGAGATCATTGAGTGAGTTTTCATCTGAATGGATGGATACCGGTTTCGGAGACGCTTTTATCCTCGGAGTTGACCATAGGACTCGTTTTTGCGAGCGTTTGTGTATGGTGTTCTCCAGGAGCACTCGTACTTGTCTATGTCTTTATCACCTCCCTTTCACGTCCTACCTTTTACCTTTCTTATTCTCGTCTCGTCATGTCATGATTTCCTCCATACCTTCATGTCACCATGCTTTGTTTTGCGCTGCGATTATGCCCGTCTTCATGATATCATATCTTACGCTTTCGTTTTTTTTTGTCAATTTCGCTTTTTTCTTGTATCGAGTTTTTTTCTTCTCTTTCTGTGATCTCTGTATTACATACTGTCGTTTTCTCTGTTGCTGTGTTATATCGTATACGAATTTAGCTTGAGGAGTTTTACGCGCAAGGGGGAAGCATCGTTGTGAGAATTTCATCGTGCCATCACGGCCACAGTGCTGGACGCTTTCGAACCCATGCAGTCAACATTCGTTCTGTGGTAAATTAATTCACTCTGTCACCGCTAGATCACGAAGCCTGTCAAAAGCCCAAACACCAATCTGCCCGAGTGACGTACTCACACCCCTAGATCGATTTTACCTCGATTGCCTGGTGCACTAAGCTCATTCCAGGTTAGTACTAGTGGTCTTGCGAGAACAACATATGCCGTTAATGGTATTCCAAATTGATAAAGCCCGCTCCTGAGTACCCTTCATTCAAGATCTGATCGGTGAGCTGGCCCGGGGGTGCCACTTGAATTGACTTCAAGGGTCAGGCTGGGTCAGGTTTGCAACATTGTGCTTACACTACCACGTATATCGGTATCGGATAAGCTGATAAGGCAGGCAGGCGCCAGCGCCGATGGCGTGGTTCCGGTTAGGCAGAAACGTGGTCCAGTGGCCAGATTTCAAAATCTGAGATTGTGATTGTTGCATGATGATGATGATGATGATGATAGGCTATAAATGTTTAACCGTACGTGCGTATACGTTTCGCTCGCAATTCATGGCACAAAAACTGGATCGGAAATATAAACAATAAACCTACAAGCACTATAAGTACATAAGAACAAGATCGCCGACGATGTCCAGGATTACGCCGAGGGGACTTGCGCATTATACAGCTTCGCGTACTCGCCATTGTCTTCAATCAGCTGATCATGTGTACCTCGCTCTACCACAGACCCATCCTTCATACATCTGCAACGAGGTGTCAATGTCATCTGTGTGGCTAGCACGGTGTTTCTGCTTACAGGATCTGATCAGCCTCCTTGGCAAGTTGGTGGAAGCGGTGAGTGACGAGGATCATCGTCTTTCCTTGGCGGACGTGGTGAAACTTGGAAAGAATGTCGCGTTCCGTGATAGCGTCCAAAGACGACGTGGCTTCATCGACCACAACTAATTTGATATCTGTGTGATTAATCCTCATAAATGTTCTGGCCCTGATGGTGAGGCAGTGAA
This sequence comes from Suillus clintonianus, assembly GCF_016758775.1. Taxonomy (NCBI): domain Eukaryota; kingdom Fungi; phylum Basidiomycota; class Agaricomycetes; order Boletales; family Suillaceae; genus Suillus; species Suillus clintonianus. The sequence goes on from NW_024539345.1 coordinate 108,571, forward strand.
AATAAGCAGCTGTGACACAGAGCTAACGTCAAAGTACGTACGCCGCAAGTCGTTGCTTTTCACCACCTGTCATCGCCTGTTAGGTCGTAAAAACGTGTACACAGACCATGAGCACCGACCTGAGATTGTGACTGTCTGCTGTTTATGACGCGACAATTCGTCCCGTAATCTTTCAGAAATCGTGCCATAAGTTCCGTCAGCCCACCCATTCCCGATGTCATGCGTAGGCTTCAACTGTGTATCATATCCGTTCTGCAACTTTGTTATCCAGCTCGTGCAATTGCCCATTTTGGCTGCTTCTTGGATTTGCGCATCGGTCGCATGAACGCGGGGGTGGCAACCCAAGGCAGATGTTCTCCTTCACTGACATGGGAAACAACAGCGGAAGCTGGGGCAAAAATGCTATCGATGCGCGTACATCATCGGAATCATATGTCGACAATGGATTATCGTCGATTAGAATTTCCCCCTCGGTAGGATTTTGGAGACGCGCGATGAGCTTCAACAACGAAGATTTTCCGCTGCCATTGACACCGACAACAAGAACAAGCTGACCGGGAGCAATGTCCAGGGTGACGTTGTCTAAAGCGTTGTGACCGCATTTCTCGTAACGAAGCGATACTTGCCTATTTAGCATCAAAGTCAGCCCGTCACGATTGTAGGATGAAGCGCACCGAAAAGATATCTTCATCCCATCCGATGAGCTACCTTGAGAGAGATCTGGATAAGACATCGGTCCATTGGACATCTTGCTCTTGTAACTGATAGCGTCGTAGAGCCACTTGGCCTGTAGGCACAAGCTCTTCATTGACGTAGAATTCATCCCATATTCGCCGATACTTAGGGAAAGCCTATTGGTTGCTTGTTGCAGCAGCGCAATTGACATCACAGAAGAAGGCAAAAGTCGGCAAGGCAAGGCCAGCGCATAGATGACCTTGAAGTATGTTAGTACACTAAACAAGTAAGACCTGATAACTTACGAGTGGAAGGTCGAGGGTTAAATTAATTAGAAAGTCCCAGTACCACTTTCTGATCAAATCACCTGCCCAGGGAAATGGTTCAGTTACAATTTCATCACCGAGCGCCTCAGTCGACTTCCGGTATTCTGCACGACCCGTTAGCATAAGCACTCTTGAACACAGACTGTCTTACCAGAGGGGATGCTGTTGGCGACGCCGTTGAGTATCAGTTCTTCTCGATATTGAGGTGAGAATGCTAAGTCATAGAGAGACTTCATTCGCTTGAAAGGGACGTTGAGTGTGTAAAAGATGTATCCTACAATGTGTTCGTTTTAGAAAATAGCGATGGTCTTCAATATCCACAAACCTTGGGTACCGGTAACATTGCATGGTGCCAACCACCGGACGAGCGGATGAGCAATGCAGAATAGAAACAATACCTCTCTCTCCGGACTGGGTTTGTGCAGTACCGCATTCATCAAGACAGCCACTTGGGACAACAGGGCAATCGTGGTGCGAGCGATGTGAAGTAAACCTTGCAAGAATGACGCGCCTGGTACCTCGGACGGAAAGTGGCCCCTCACGGGAAATATTGTGTAACAATCTAGAAAATTATATCATGAGAGGTGTTAAGAAATCAACAAAGATCTATACCTTGCATCGAAGACACATCCACGCGCATACTAGCTAGAAATATAGTTAATAGTTTTAATAAGGAGATAGCTCTCGATGGGCGAGTTGCATCACCTTCAATGAGTTGCGGAAGAAAATGTGCTTTCAAACGGCTATTGATTGTGTCGTTCACACATGCTCTACAGGTAATGATAAGCCAGTTACTCGGACAAAGGAATCACATGGGCATACAGGCAGCGACTGCAAGCAGGTTCAAAAATGGCGCAGAAGAATCCTCCGTAGACGGCAATATCAAGTGACTCTTGAGACGCGTTTCCCGATGAATGTCCCTCGACCTGCACGGCATAAGTTTCAGACGTCGGATTCGGGCTCATCACTCACAAAATTGAATATGGAACCTAAACAGAAGAGAAGTAGTGCATCAGAGATGCTTAGCCACAGCGTGGCGCAGACATGACCAATCACCAGCCCAGGAGCCAGATGAAATATTTCTCTGAATAGCCTTAGAGCGTAGGAGAAGTTGGTGAAGGAGACAAAATACTGCTCAATCCAGGCTCGGGTATCCGAGGTCCAGTTGAGAGCTGAAGGCTTTTCATAGGCAACTGTATATATGCCGTGATTCAGGGTTCGTGGTGGAGGGTGGGGTAAAGGGACTATATCTTGAACAGAAGAAGTCATTGGTTTCTTGTCGTTGGTCATGATCGTCCACACGCGAGAATGGTGGTCTTTGGAAAATACTTCCTCGAAGGCACGTAGGCTGGAAGGTATTTATGTGTTATTTGAAGGACACACACACACACCGCCTCTTGACTAGCACCACTACTCTTGTGCTTCATGAACGAGGCGGGCAATAGATGAGAATCTACGATCCTCGGAAGTGGCCAATCTGACACTGACAGAGTGGCACGAAGGAGCCCACAGATCCACCAACTGCTGCGACACAAGAACAGATGTCAGATGTCAGAAGCCCCATAAGGAGAAGGGTTGTGAGGATTCAGGAGGGTACTGTGTGTCCCAAGAGACAAAAGTCCGACACCAATAAGACAATGTGTCCAGAAACTAGTTCCGCTGCAAAATTACGTGGGCCGGTATACGTGCACGCTTGTCTGTGGGTACGCACAGTAACAAAAAATTGTTTTGGGGGTCATAATAGATGTGTCTTGGATTATTGTGGGCTGGTAACATCCATAATAGCAGCGCTCCGCGGGTGACATCCATCTTCTTCTACAAATCGCTATATACGAGAAAGGATTCTCGATGATCATATCAGTCCAAGGAGGGCAAACGACCACGAATCCCCGGTCGAACGAGGTATGAAAATAGTCGTGGATGAAGTGGCAACAACATTTCATTTCGGTCGTTGAAACTTGGAATGCCCTCATCGCGCCCACAAGGAGCGTGCGTTTGTCACGATGTTTTCGGCAGGGACAATGCTATTATCCAGCAGCGCAGCCGAAAACCTGAAACCAGAAAATCACTTCCCACATATAAGGCTTGAGAATAATGGATACTAGCCTCGTGAAGTCGTTGAACTAGCTATCGAACAAAAGTATTGATGATGACCTTAATGGATAATGCAACGTGATGGTACGCGAAAAATTTGGTGATCAGGTTCGAAACTATACCATCCTGGGTCAGCGTGTGTATTGGCGACACCGTCGAGAAGGAATCGCCGGTCATACTTGAGTGCACAAAACAAAGAAGAACTTCTGCACTGAAAGTATGAGGTTTCCTTGTTACGTACGATGTTTCTCAATTCGGAAGGTTGTTGTGCACCCGCGCCAATCCCAGTTGGCTGCTTGTAATGAGCTTGGAATCGCCATCGTAGTACTGTTTCATAGTATAACAACTTGTCTGTACGCCTGAAAACAAAAAAGGGCATGTTGCGGACTTGAAATCAAAAGACGTCAATTGCAAGGGGGAGGAGGCTGTTCGTTCCCGATTTGCGCACATTTTTAAACGGGCCGCAAATACCGCAACAAACATCTATATCTCCTTTGTATATTTCAAACAAGGGAATGTTTTGTGCCCTCCAGATTCAACCACGAGTCCATTTTCTCCCATACATCTTCCTGCTCCTGTGTCCACTCCTGTGTCTTTTCCCTGACACATGCAGCACACAAGCCCTCGGCGGCCCAGTTGATTTGCTTAATTTGCTCAAGCATTTCGAGTGGTTTGCAGACGCCAGAAGTAGATATTGCGGGTGTGATTACGAGCGGCATCCATTGGTCTGCAAACACGTCTGTACATGCCATATGAGGAGTTGCAGGCTAAAATGAATGATGAATTAGCGCAAGGGCTTGATGGTCACACGAGAACGGATCAAGTCATGAGGAATGGAAATCTGCCAACGTTCGGTGTTGGACGAAGGCTGTGCATTTAAAGCCAGTTGAACACGTCAACGGAGGCGCCGGTTAATTAGGATCTCATTTCCCGGTGACTCGCCACAAGTCAATCAATGTGCAAATATTACTGCGGTGACCACTTCCTCGGAATCAGATGATAGAAACACGCACTGGTGTGAATAAAACAGGGGTGAAATGTTTCACGATGCCAGTCATCAGGCTTCTACACCGCTCGACATCTGTGGGTGATAGAATGTGGCGTGGCGTTGACGATGTTCCTGGCGAACCGTTTGGTGGGATGGAATTTTCCAAAACTAAGTCGCCATCGCCATCTTCGAATTCAGAAGTCGTGACAAGGCTGTAATATATGCCTTTTCTGATCTGGAATTGTGTATTCAGCTTCTCCACAATCTGTGACGAAATCCTTGAAAACGCCGAGCGAAGAAAATATGACAGGAGTGAATGCTTTGTCCCCAATCATCAAATAAAGAAAACGAAATAATCCATATGACCTAGTGGCTTAAACCTCCCCCAAAAAACTGAACTGCAGAGGTTAGATGCTGGATTTAAGTCCTATCCATGACACAAAAATTTTCCGGAGCAAAAATCCATTGCCCGTGGATGATAGGAACAAGCCGCCCCCACCATGGATATTGCCCTTCCCAGACGCGAAGAGAACCCCACTGAAGCACAGCATGTCAAAAATCAGGCTTTTGCCACGCCGCAAGGGACCCCCTCTGTGCCGTGCCACGCATTAGGTATCCTAACACAAGCCTGTCGAAGGACCGAAGAGCATGCTCAAATGTCCGACTGGCCGATAAAAAACCATCATACCGCAGCAAGAAACCAGGCACGTGGCAAACGTGTTCAGATGAGCTTGCCGTCCATAATAACTCCACACCGACAGAATAAAAGGAAGGAGTCCAACAAAAGAAAGGAATTCGCATGCATGAATGGAAACGAACCCACCGAAGAGATCTGATATGAATGTACAAGTGCCAACGCCTCTTCTAGATGGCTACTAGGATGTGCAAACGGCTGTGGACCCTGAGGAAACATCGATACGAAGTACGCCCGTGCTGACATGTGCACACCGGGCAGATCAAGCTGATCCGGGGAAGAGACACGCAGGATCGCCGCAACATGTGAGAAGGGTGCTTCAGCGGAAAGAGGGCTGCGAGAGCATCATGATTATTCTCCGTCAGTTCTATCACAAAAGGATGTTCTCACGTATCGTGGTATAGATGTTCGAGCAGCGCTGTCAAATCATGGACTTGAACACCAAGTTCTGGTGGGATCAACATCTCTTTGGCGCTGGTCCCGCTATCGAGCATCATTTGAACAAAGCGAGATTGTCGACGCAGCAAGCTCTCGTGAAGCTTGAAGCAAACCTCCCCATTGCTTATGCTGCGTGAACGCACGACGATGGAGCCATCGTTGAACCAGTATATAGGATGCTGTCTGATATTTTGCGGCTCGGCGGTCATACTCGTGGGTAAGGTTGCCTTGTTGCTTGTTGTGCACGATAACCAATATGTCCAGCCTGCGGTAGCCAATGAGACGGGGATGATAGTAAGCAGCGCTCGACGGCTAGTGGAAGTAAAATTTGCCAGATTTCTCATCAGAATTAATCGGAAGCGGTGACATGCAAATCTTCGAACCTCACCGATAACACCGTGATAATATAAATGCACCGGTGTAGCACACGAAGATCAAGGACATGCCCAGACTCTGCCAGGAAGAGGTTCAAGGTGGTAACAGGAACAACTTGCATGTGCCCACTGCTGCTCACCCTAGTTATGTGTCAACTTAAAATGAATACTACGCTGTCTAATACTCAGGAGACTGCGACAAGACGTAAAGTACTAATATAACACTTTACTCAGTCTCTGTATCGAATTTAACAGGACATCGCCTTGCTTGATGACTTTGTCGTACTGCGCATTCTTGAGCGATGGCCGTGTCGTCTCCACGATGCCGTGCACCTTGTCGATGGTGCAATGCAAACGCCCGTTGGCGATAAACCGTGAGAGCTCGCTAGAACAGACGATCAGAGAATAGCAAAAGACACGTGCAGATAACACATGCCTGTCAACAAACTCGACGCTGACGCCGAATGCACCGCTGAGGCTTTCAAGAGTGAGACTGCGGTAGGACTCAAGAAGTTGGCTGTATGCCAAAATGCGCATCTCTCGTACATAGTAGCGGGTATGAGGCGAGAGGAGTCGAGAGGGCAGGAGATACGTCTGTTCAAGGGTCGCTATGGGCATGGACACGGCATGTCAGTCATTATCAATCGCATCAGACAAATAGGGGCCTCGGAAGTGGATTGTGGGCGCGAAGAAACGTACCAAGTGCAACAAAGAATTTCGCGTAGTGGCAGTCATAAAGGTTGTTTAAGAGGTCTCCAAGGATCGGGATTTCAGGCAAAACGGATATGACTTCTGGTGCGGTAATGAGCTACAGGAAATAAGATCAGCGGTGGGAAATACCAGCTAGGAGAACGAGCATACCCGTTTCTTGAGATCTACTCGTTTGAGGGTGAGTGCATTTATGATGATGGTGAGAGCGACGAAGTCGTTGTACGTTGTGAGTTCAGTGGCAGTGAATGTCGATAGTGCATCAAGGAGAAGTGCACCGCCAGTCTTAAACTGGCGGATGGATATCATGTGGAGGCCACGGTAGACCTTTAGACGATTACGCCTATCCCAGTCACCACCCTCCTCGATGAATCTGGACAATATGTCAATTCAAGGTTATGGTAAAGCTTTGCAATAGCGCACTTTTCTGCTTTGGGAAGGTTCTCAGTGATGAGGCCATTATCGCCGAAGAAAAATCCCAGTCGGATGAGAGTGAGCACAATATCTATCCTTGAGCCAAGGCCAGGTGTTTTCTCGAGTGCAAGGTTTTGCGCTGCGACTGCACCTTCCTTTATGTGCTACTCAGTGTCTGTATGACTTAGTAGAGGAAAGGCGCACCTTGTCACCAATTCGGGTCAGATGATTGGCTCTGGCTTTCAAAGCGTCTGATATCTCAGATTCTCCTTCTTGCTTCTCCGCCTCTGCTAGTCTCTCGTCTAGCTTCTTGAGCTCTTCCTCGTTGTCTTTCTCCATCGATTCGAGCAACGCAGAATCAGGCGTAAGAGCACCCGAAGAAGTTACTAATTTATAATACGGCGCCATTTCTGTATATACCACCGATCTAGTCAATGAAAGTCGAGCACTAAGATGATCTCATTACATACTGTCTGCCTGGATTCCTTCGAGCAACTGTTTTCTTGCATTGTCGTGCAGTTGCTGGAGAGTTGGGGTAATAAGAGTGAACAGGTGCTGTGGGAGGCTGAGATTTGGTATCGGAATGATTTCTTCTGCCATGACTGTCAGTGTTAGGGAGCTTCCCCTTCGACGCGTCAGTCTCTCAAGTTCATATTCCCACGGTCTGAAGACGCGTCAGACACCTGAACGCTTTCCACCATTCATAGCTAGCACTGAATCATGACATCTACTCAAGACCTCCTCAAGCAGGCTGCAGATATTGCGTCCTCTAACCCAAAGCGTGCAGAGGAGCTTTACAAACAGATATTGGATACCACGGGTGTGCTGAATAGTGGATGTCTTGACTACTAGTGCTAATCATATTACCAGCATCAACCTCCAATGGATCGGCAGCCAATACTGATAAGGAACAGTCCTTGCGTGATCAAGAGTCTGCCTTGATCAAGCTCGCAGAGCTCTATCGAGATCAAAAGTAAGTCTTGCCAAGTCTATTGTTGTACCCAAGCACTTACTCCAGACAGAGATGCTAGTGGCTTAGCGCAAGTCATTACGCTCTCGAGATCATTCATGTCTTCAACCGCCAAGGCAAAGACCGCCAAGCTCAGTGAGTGTCCCTCTGTTCTCGACTTGTCATATATGCTCAATGTTTTTTGTGTAGTCCGCACGCTTCTCAACTACTTCAACTCCATCCCTAACAGCCGGCAAACTCAAATTGATGTCCTAACCGACAATATCGAGTGGTCAAAGCGCGAAAAGCGCATATTCCTTAAGCACAGCTTGGAAATTCGTCTTGTTTCCCTGTAAGAACCACTCCTTCTCCTTACGACGATGCTGATTATCGGTACAGGCAACTTGAAGCACTGCAGTATAAGCTGGCCTTAGCGCGGATCGACGCACTCTTAACAGAGTTAAAAAGGCTCGATGACAAGATGATTCTCACCGAAGTACACCTGCTCGAGAGCCGCGTCTACCGTGGCATTGGAAATCTTTCGAAGGCCAAGGTTAGTCCTTCGGGCGCTATCCCAGTTTATCCATTCCGTGCTCTTACGTCCGTCGAATGCATAGGCTGCACTCACTTCCTCCAGGACTGCTGCTAACTCAATATACTGTCCTCCTCATCTGCAAGCAGCGTTAGACCTCCAGTCCGGTGTTCTCCATGCCGAGGACAAGGATTACACTACCGCATACTCATACTTTTATGAAACTTTTGAGAACATGTCATCGCAGGATGACCCAGCAGCGCTGAACGCCCTCAAGTACATGCTTTTGTGCAAAGTCATGCTGAATATGGTGCGTCGTCACTGATATTCATTGGTTAGTCATTCTGAATGTGCGTTCCAGCCCGAAGATGTAACGTCACTCCTCTCCATCAAGCTCGCGGTGAAATATGCTCAGCTCCGCGAGATCGAGAGTATGCGTGCTATAGCGCTTGCGCATCAGAACCGGAACCTTGCCGATTTCGAGAAGGCCCTTCGGGACTTCAAACACGGTATGTTAGGCTCAGTTCAAACAACGCATCACTGACTTGTTATCGCTACATAGAGCTCTCGTCGGACCCCACCATTCGCTCGCATCTTGCAGCGCTTTATGACACCCTTCTCCAGCAAAACCTCCTACGCATCGTTGAGCCGTACTCGGTAGTAGAGATTGAGTACGTTGCCAAACAGGTCGGGCAAGGACGGCAGGACGTTGAGGCTAAGTCCGTGTTATATTTTTTCTTTGAATTTACCAGTAGCTCATGTCGCGTTCCAGGCTATCGCAGATGATATTGGACAAGGTGTTTCATGGCGTGCTGGATCAGGGGCGAGGATGCCTAATCGTATTTGATGAGCTAGAAGCAGACGTGCGTCTTCTCTTACCACTCATGCCGTCCATGCTCATTTCTTTTTTCTGTCAGAACACGTATGGTGCAGCAATTGGGACTCTAGAGCAGGTTAGCAAGGTCGTGGACTCGCTGTATGCCAAAGTGCGTCCATTTATTGTTTTTGGCCGCTGTATTGTGCTTACGAATGTCATTCAGACTGTTAAGATTGCATAGATGTAGTTGTTTATGTGACCTCCTCTCTATAGGTGAAACTCAACATAATGCATATAACTAAGAGGACGAAACCGCCACACTGTTAAGGATAGATTCCATGTCTGCGCTCGCCCTCACTAGCCAAGTCGTCACGCTGATATGAAGATATGTAAGTAAATATCATGGTCTGAGCTCGTGTCATTCTCGTACACATAGACATATAGTCAGTGGTATTGTCGGAAGAGATCAGCATATGCTCAAACACCTGCTGCGATGAGATAACCGCCGGTGCTAGGTATCAAAGTGTGTTACATGCAGGGCCACTTCGTGAGCAGCCATATATACTTGCAGTTCTACGTCTCGAAGAATCCTAGCGCAACGACGCTGTTCTCTTACGGTGGATGTCTCTGCTACTTGGGTGGAGGACCAGGAAGTGAGGAGTCTGCTTGAGAAGTGGGCAGATGATGTGGAAAGAATAGCTGATATACAGCATTAAGGAGGAGCCGCAGCAGCGGCGAAGACGGAGACAGAGGCTGAACCTAGACCTGGCCCGGGAGCATCAAAGGAGGGTGGCATCAGATGACAATGTGAAGAAAAAGATCAAAGCGTTGAGGTGCAGAAGGATTTGCAGAATAGTTGGAAAGTACCGAGTCGACTTGATTTCTTTCGCGCTGCATCATCTTTTGATACGTCACGGTATTTCAGTAGACAATCTATTATCGATTCCAAAGCACCTTGGTACACATGTCGAGCATTTCATCATCCACCTCGCTGCCGAACGACTGACCATCCTAGGCACAGATTCTGTGTTCGTGGAGCATGCGCAAAAGGCTTAGGATGAGACGGCGACGTATGCTGATGCGGCTATTCTGTGATGCCGATTGGATGGTCACGTCCAGCGGCTATTTTTCGGCTAGTTGCGTTGCTGGAATGTCACTGTGGCAGTTGTCAATGGTACGGTCGAAACCTTCAAGTTATAATTATACACACTAGTGCCGCTGATGGTTCTATGACTTTGCGCACATGTCGATGCATGTCTTGTTGTGTGCTTTATCTATTCTAGTGGGCTGTCCTGGCGTGCATCATCCTCTCCAAATACTGTCTAACGTCGCATACAGAATTTTTGCTGTCTACTCTGCAAACACTTGTTACTCGTTCGTCGACCAGTGGGTGCTAAACTCCATAGAAAAAAATACGTGAGTCGACGGTCAGAACTTATAGGGTCAAAACAGAAATAGGTTTCAAACTTGTAAAAAAATATCTTTTGGTGGGCTGGTACATATCATGGAGGGTACTTCTGGGATGGATATGAGCCAACAATTAAGAAAATCGGCGGTTCGGTTGTGGAGATATGTCCAAATACTGATATTTGAGCCTACCTCCCATATCACATGAATGCCGACCTCCGGAAGGTCTGGGACCATTCCCAATCGATTCAGAGGCCTCAAATACCCTAGGAGAGATGTTTTCAGTATCGGTATTGAGGCGGAATACCGGGATAGTGACATATAGGAGGTCAGGAGGAGGGGGAGGACCCTGTATATCTCAGGAACACGATTTTTCCAGGCAATTCTGGCATGACCATCGTGTTCAGAGGGCTCAATAACCCCCAGGAAAAATGCTTCTGAAGGACAGGCTAGTCATATGAAGTCTAGAAAAATCGATCTTTGGGTGGGGGAGCATGGCCTTGGTGGCCAACTTTGGAAGATGATTTTTAGAGCAAAATCCGGCTCGACCAACGTCTTCAGATGGTCAAATAACCTCAAGAACGAGTCCTAGCTAAAGCCAAGCAAGCCATATGAAGGCTGAAAAAATCGATCTTTGGGTGGGGGAAGGATGACAGGGGCAGCCAACTTTGGAACATGATTTTTAGAGGGAAATCTGGCTCGACCAACGTGTTTGTATGGTCGAATAACCTCTAGAACGAGTCCTACCTAAAGAAAAGCAAGCCATATGGAGGCTGAAAAAATCGATCTTTGGGTGGGGGAGCATGGCCTTGGTGGTCAACTTCGGAATTTGATTTTCTCATGCAAATCTGGCTCGACCATCCTTTTCAGAGTGTTCAATAACCTCGGAAACAAGTCCTACATCAACCCTTGCGAGTCATATGAAGGCTGTAAAAATCGATATGTGGGGGAGGCCTGCATGCCCTAGGGGGTCAACTCCAGCATTTGATTTCTTCGTGCAATTCTGGCTCGACCATCCTTTTCGGAGTGTTCAGTAACCTCGGAATCAAGTCCTACATGATGCCAGGCAAGTCACATGAAGGCTGTAAAAATCGATGTGTGGGGGGGCCAGCATGGCCTAGGGGGTCAACTTCAGCATTTGATTTCTTTGTGCAATTCTGGCTCGACAATCCTTTTCGTAGTGTTCAATAACCTCGAAATCAAGTCCTACATGATGCCAGGCAAGTCACATGAAGGCTGTAAAAATCGATGTGTGGGGGGGCCAGCATGGCCTAGGGGGTCAACTTTGGAATTTGATTTTATTGTGCAATTATGGCTCGACAAATGTGTTCAGATGCTCCAATAACCTCTAGAAAGAGTCCTAGATACAGCCAAGCAAGCCATATGAAGGCTGAAAAAATCGATCTTTGGGTGGGGGGGAGGGGCATGACAGGGGTTGTAGTCAAATTTGGAATATGATTTTAAGAGGGAAATCTGGCATGACCAACATGTTTGTATGGTCCAATAACCTCTAAAATGAGTCATGCCTGAAGTCAAGCAGGTCATATCAAGGCTGTTAAAATCGATGTGTGGGGGGCCAGCATGACCTCGGTGGTCAACTTTGAGAATTGATTTCTTCGTGCAAATCTGGCATGACCATGGTCTTTGTATTGCTCAATAACCTCAAAATCAAGTCCTACCTTATCCTCCCCAAGTCATATGAAGGCTGTAAAAATCGATCTTAGGAGAGTGTGGTGCTGCTGCTGCTTACATAAGCAAGAATGCGGTCCTCTCAGAGGGGGCCTGCTCACCACTCAATGCCACTGTGATGCACCAGCAAATAAATCTTGCTGATTTGTTTCCGAGGTTCAGAGTGTTAGATCCTGCCTGTATCTGCCTTATGAAACGCCAAAATTGTGAATTGCAGAGGTGTTATGCAGAATTGCACAGCAGGGACCAAGCTGTTCACCTCTGATAGAGGTGGCCATCTTGTACATGTATATTTTCGCTTTTTTACGATCTTCTTGGCTTTGGTGGATTTCACACAACAAGACTTGTCCAAGTCCTGATGATTTGACTGACTTTTGCTTCTTGTCTGGTATTGACTTGCATGACAGGGGCAGCCAACTTTTGAACTTTATTTTAGAGGGAAATCTGGCAGAGTCCTTAGATTTGACCGATGTTCGCTTCTTGGCTGGCTTTGGCTTCATAAATGTCTCTCTTCATAACTCCATGAAAGCGAAAATATAAGTAGAAGTTGGCCACCTCTATCAGAGATGAATCCCCCATGAAGGGGAGGAGTCCTCAGATTTGACTGACTTTCACTTCTTGGCTGGCAAAACCTGGACCTTGCCACTCAAATAGCCCTCAGAGCGAAAATCCTGGTCACCTCTATCAGAGATGAATCCCGCATGAAGGAGGAAAACCAGAGCCTTGCCACTCAAATTGTCCCCAGAGCCAACAAGAAAGTGAAAAGTTAAAAGAAGCGAAAATATGAAGTGTTGGCCACCTCTATCAAAGGTGAATCCTGCATGAAGGGAAGGAGCACTTAGATTTGACCAACTTTCACTTCTTGGCTGGCAAGGCCATGTGGGCCAACATGTGGCCGACTGTCATATGAATAAGTTGCCCTTGGGCAATGGATGATACAGTGGAATTTGACTGCATCTCTGATGGAACCGCAGGAAGAAAGTTAATGTTCAAGGATATCCAATTCACTGGTTAGTTTGTAAAGCGGTGTCCGGAGCTTCTTCTAACACTCTAGCTACAATCAGTGCCCATGAAGGGGAAAAACCCTTAGATTTGACCGACTTTCACTTCTTGGCTTGCAACTGCACCCAAATACCAGAGCCATGGCACCTAGCAACCAGGACCTTGCTACCCAATGCCCCAGAGCAACAAAAAGTGAAAGGTGAAAAAAGCAAATTCCTGGCCATCTATCAGAGCTGTTTCCCCCATGAAAGGAGGCCAAGATCTTGCTACCCAATTACCCCTCAGAGCGAAAATCTTGGCCACCTCTATCAGAGCCCATGAATGGGAAAAGCCCTTAGATTTGACTGACTTTCGCTTCTTGGCTGGCAAAACCTGGACCTTGCCACCCAAATAGCCCTCAGAGCGAACTTGGGGCGAGGAAATAGGAATGTGAACTCTGGGGGGTCACAAGGATATATGCCTCGAGAGGCGTGCTAGTAGTATCATCCTTGAGGGATGCTACTGAGGCAAATCTCTTCAAGTATGAGGAGGATCAGGGACTAGCTAGACACCGAAGATATGCGAAGACGTGCAAAAATTGTGATGGGGTCATGAAGAAGGAGGCTCAAGAAGTCAAAGCCAGAAAAGGAGGATCACAACATTCTTCCGAGTCGTTTGGGTGAAGGGATGGTAGATGAACGCTTGAAAAAGGGTCGTACTCACCAGATTAGGTGTGTATCAATTCGTCCCATGCCTCACTTTCTATCATTAAGATTTTGCTAAGCCTTGGGGAAGAAGCACCGGACCAAGAAGAACAGACGATGTACAGTCATTACTGGGATTTGGACTATCCTGCAACTATCTTCATTTTCAAATATACTTCATTGGGTAGGTCATGGTATTTTCTATGTGTCCCCACTCATGCCAACTCCCGACCCCGCCTGATACAACCCTCAACCCAAGCGACTTTTTCTTGACCTTGCTTGCATCATTGCAACAACATCAATGACATTGTAATTACATTATGGCAAGGGACACTTACAAAGGCAAAGCCAGCCAAGAAGCCAAAGTCAGTCAAATCTAAGACTCGGACAACCTTTCTGTGTGCGATGGCAAGATAAGTGTACCAAAGCAGTGTCCGGAGCTTCTTCTAACACTATAGCTACATTTCAGATGACGAGTCAATGGTCAATCCTCATGCAGACTAAATCAGTCAAATCATAATGAAGCTTGGGTGAAGGGATGGTAGATGAACGCTTGAAAAAGGGTTGTACTCACCAACATATGAAAGACATCAGTTTTGGTGAGGAAATAGGAATGTGAACTCTGGAGAGCCACAAGGATATAGACCTTGATAGGCGAGCTAGTGAATCTGAAGCGAAAATCCTGGTCACCTCTATCAGAGATGAATCCCCCATGAAGGGGGGAAACCAGGATCAACTTTCTTTGACTTCCTAGCTGGCCTTCACTCCGCAGGTGTCCCTCTTCATAAGGTCATTATAGGTTTACTACACCATTTGCTCACAGGCTTTCTGAGATCATAAATTTATGAAACCAAGGCCGGCCAAGAAGCAAAACCAGTCAAATCTAAGACTCGGACAACCTTTCTGTGTGTAAAGGAAAGGTATGAATATCAACTTTTATTGAGGGCCGACATGTGGCTGACTGTCATATGAATAAGTCGCCCTTGGGCAATGGATGAGTACAATGGAACATGATTGTATCTCTGACGGAACCATGGGAAGAAAGTTAATGTTCAAGGACATTGAATTCACTGGTTAGTTTGTAAAGCGGTGTCCGGAGCTTCTTCTAACACTATAGCTACATTTCAGATGACGAGTCAATGGTCAATCCTCATGCAGACTAAATCAGTCAAATCATAATGGGGCTTGGGTGAAGGGATGGTAGATGAACACTTGAAAAAGGGTCGTACTCACCAGGTTAGGTGTGTATCAATTTGTCCCTCGACTCACTTTATGTAAGGAAATAGGAATGCAAACTCTGGGGAGTCACAAGGATATAGACCTCGAGAGGCGTGCTAGTAGAATCGTCCCTTGAGGGATGCTACTGAGGCAAATCTCTCCAAGTATGAGAGGGATCAGAAACTAGCTAGAAGCCGAAGATATGCGAAGGAGCGATTATGAAGTCAAAGCCAGAAAAGGAATGACGACATGTTTCCGAGTGGTTTGGGTGAAGGGATGATAGATGAATGCTTGAAAAAGGGTCATACTGCAAATCTCTCCAAGTATGAGAGGGATCAGGGACTAGCTAGAAGCCGAAGATATGCGAAGGTGCACAGAAATTGTGATGAGGTTATCAAGAGGGACAATTATGCAGTCAATGCCAGAGAAGGAGGATGACAACATTCTTCCGAGTCGTTTGGGTGAAGGGATGGTAGATGAACGCTTGAAAAAGGGTCGTACTCACCAGGTTAGGTGTGTATCAATTCGTCCCATGCCTCACTTTCTATCATTAACATTTGGCTAAGCCTTGGGGAAGAAGCACCGGACCGCGAAGGGTTGGAAGTCTTAGATTTGACTGACTTTTGTTTCTTGGCTGGCTTTGTCTTTGTATATGTCCCCCTTCATAAGGTCATTATAATTTGACTGGAATAGTATATGGATGCTGCATTTGCCTAAAGAAACCTCGCACATGCGACCGGGTCTTGCACCATGGCCAACATCACATCTTTTGCACCTCATAGTCCTTTGTAATGTTTCTCCCAAATGTGCATGGATGCCTGATGTCTGATGATAAATTAAAGCCGGTTGCCCACATTACATTATACATCACGCCAAAGAATGAAGGCATTAGCTGCCATTGAGGTTCATCTGGTATACGAGCACTTGGATGGCGGTTTTGCGTTCCCTAGTGCATGCAATGGTGGTGCCAAGGTGCTATTCACAAAATTTATTAATACAGTACATCTACATCCATCGCTCATTCCCACAATATTTTCTAGTTGGGTGATGGGAAATGGTCTCCGTGGACGTGGGGGAGGGGGGACTCTCTTGTTTTTTCTTGGCCATGGTCATTTGCTTCTGAATTTCCCGCCGCTTCTGTCCTCCTGTCTTTCTCCGCAGATTGCCATCAGTGTCGAAGGGTTGAGAGTCCATGAGGTCAGCTGCAAATATGCGTTTACCCTTGATCAGCTTCATCGTTCGTCGCGCTTTTGGGGCCCTCTTCTGGCTCTCGCCTCCCTTTCCAATACAGTCGATCTTGTAGAATATGGGATTGGTCGTGAACACGATTGCTTCGTTCTTTGCGTCCACACTCTTGCTCCGCTAGCAGGAAGGCAGTGAAGTTCCGAAAATACCTCACGTAATCCCTGTTTCAGCAACTGTTGCTGATCCTCATCCATCGCCTTCATCGTCCTGTGAAATTCTGCAATGTATCCATCGCCCTCCCAAAGCCCAGACCACTGAGTA